>NW_019385468.1:10677-62464 GCF_000671375.1 Centruroides sculpturatus | reverse complement strand
TTATTTTTTTGTTCGTTCAATTTTTTGTAAATATTTTTTCACTATTCAAATACAAAACATAAATAAATTATTTTATAATAATTTTAATTGGATAATTTATAAATTTAATTCAAATTTAAATTCCAAATCGATGAAGATACACAGGCTTTTAAATGGCAATCGAAAGGATTAATTTCCTTTTTTTTTCTATCTCCATCATGAGATAGCCAGGTACATAATGGAGCAGCCAGGTGATGAGGGACGGGACCCGGCAAATTTGGGGCAAATCACCCATGAAAAATTCTTAGGGCTTATCCTCCGGATTCGATTTCCGGTTTTCCCAGGATATTGTCTTATTTGTTTCTGTGAACTACTCGATGACAAAACAGCCGCTCGAGGGCGTTCACAGTGCAATCAATGTTGCCATCTTAGCACTTTTTTGCACTAGATTTAGTGAAAGTTTTTGGTACTAGCGCAAAAAAGATGTTGACAGTGCGGACGATTTAAATAAACTAATTTAGTGCTTTGTAAAACGTGACCATTTTAACTTTTGAAATAACTCATTGCCCCAGGCAAAGCGCGAAAAAAATGGCTGCTGGCCAGCAACTCTGGTTTTAAATTATATCATTTTTGTACCATGTTTTTATACGAAAGATTAAATTTTAGAAAATCTTTGGTGTATTGAATTAGAGGTAAAATGATCCCGCTTGCTCATCGATATATACTGTATACAAACTTCTATATAGCGTCCTCACAAATAGGTCCACCCTCGTAAAGTACCAACAAGTACTGTACTTGTAAACGTAGATATTAAACAGAAGACCCTTCATTACCTGTGAATTATTAAATATACGATTTTTAATTGTAGATGACATAGTTATCGCGTATCTTATGACTATGGTAGCCACAAATTCCTGACTTTTGGACCACCCAATATATATCTTGACTTTCATATATGTATATACATAGCTAGAGATAAAGCCTTGATTTAAAAATCTATTTCATACTATCATATTTAACAATATACTGTACATTCTATGAAGGAAGGATCATCAATAAAATGATATTATTATCTTCGATACGGTATCTTAATACCAAACTGAACTTAGATAAAATTTAACTTTTGTTTCTATTCCGAAATGTCAGCAATACACTAAAAGAAATTCATAATGGTAGAAACGTAGACCATTTTAAAAAGTCATAGAGGCATACATACACTATATTATTGTTTCGAAAAAATATAATTATATATTTGTGAAGTATTTTTTGAATTCTTCGCGTGTCTCTCCCCCTTCAAAAAGTGACAATTCGAGAGAAAAACTTTTTTATCTCTTTTTGCACCGTTACCCATAACAACTTCCTCGTATAAAATACATTACCGGAAAATAGATACTACACCTCTTAGGCCTTCTATTGAATATATTCGATTAAAAGATTCGATGAATCAAATTAATGTTTACACCCTATTTACCTTATAATCATTAATTTGTTTGTCGAAGATTTCATCATTCGTTTCGTAGAAAATTGGTAATCGGATGCGAAAAAGTGGTTAATTTTTCAACAAGTGATCCATTGGGTGATTTTTATTATTAAATTGAGTGCATGGAAGAGAAGAGGGGGAAGTATGAGGCGCGTGCGAGCGTTGAAGGCAAACAAAAGGGTCAGATGTTGATATCCATCATGTATAACTAAGGTCGCTATATAATAACTCCATCGTGTTACACATTGTCGGTAATATTATATAATTCGTTTCAGGTAAGGGAAATTAGTCTTGGATTTGTAGCTCTAGAACCAAAGTAAGTGTGCCAAAGTTTATTGTTTTTCTTAAACTACACTTTAAAAAAAAGGAACACTTTACTTAGAATAATTAGTTTAAATATTTAATTTTTCTTATTTCTTCTAGAATCCAGATGAGCAATGAATCAATGGCAAATCTCGGTTCTATGGATAACATTGGCATTTAGATCTATGCCTTTGGTAAATGGAAACAATACGAGTTTTGAAGCTCGTAGCATTAAACATGGTGGACACGACATGTATTGGGTAGCAGAAAAGGATTCGGGAAACGATCTTTTGCACGTATGTCTTCTATTGCTTCTTCCTTTGCTCTTTGGCATGCTTCTGGTACCTTCAGGAGTTAGTTTAGTAACGAGTATGATGGCCATGATGCAAGCAATGAACGGAAATGGTGCAGCTAATGGAATGAATGGAGGAGGAAGAGTGAAAAGAAGCGAAATATTAGAAATTTTAAACATTCACCCGGATTTAGAAAAAGAACTTTTCAATATATGGAACGAAGCGGAATTGGCCTTTTCGAAAAATGAATTTTGGTGATGTCTTCTAATTTAATTTGTTTTTTTTTTAAATCGTAATATTTATGATAAAATATATAGGCCTATATTTAAGCATTTAATTTAAGAAGAATGAAGATCGAAATGCTGTTATGGTATATTTAAAATAGGAAAGAATATACCTCTGTTTAAGTAGAAAGGATTGTTTCTCATTAGTTTTGATTAAAAACAGTTGATGTTTGTATGTATTTTTAGTTGTATTTTATATGGAATACATAATATTGACTTGTGTAAAGTTTGAACAAAATACTCATATGGATAAAACGTAGAGTAACTTATTTCTATAACCAATATCTTGTGGAATTTTTTTACTGATGTACGATTTATACATAAAAATATGCATTAAATTTATGAAATTTTTGAAAATTTTAACAGTGTATTTATTTCCATATTTAAATTATTGACACCATCTTAACTTTATACTACTACATTAATCATTTATTTAATACAGTAGAGCCTCGAAAACTCGGCACTCAATAACCCGGCACTCCGGATAACTCGGCCACACCCTGGCAGGGCAAAAATAATCCTTAGTTAATTAATTTTCATTATAAACAGTTTTATGCCTCATAAAGTATTTTTCTGAGGCCTGTCTTATCAGGTAAATTACTGTACACAGTGTATTCATTAATTTTCATTTTCATGTAGTAAAGGCTCTATGCCTTCATAAAGTATGTACTTTTCCTTTGTTTAAGGGTATTTGGGCAGTTTATTCTCTGTTGTATTCTCAAGCAAACAATACATACAAGTACAGTACAATATTTTCTGAGGAAACACTCATACTTATCTTTTTTTAACCCCATTCCCGATAACTCGGCATTTTCACAAACTCGGCCACCCTTCGGTCCACATTAGGCCGAGTTTTCGAGGCCCTACTGTAATAAATATTTCAAATTGCATTTTTATAATGATTTTTAGAAGAAATTACGTGCATTTAATACATAAAATATCTATATTATACAATTATTTCGTATATTTACGTGAAGAAAATCCGAAAAATCCGTGATCAATTATCAATGTTCGGCGGCTTTATCAACTCGGTCGCTGTTGAATAAAGAGATAACGGGGGGAAAAATCACAATTAAGCTGAATATTAGTTAGGGATTCGAACCCGGAATCTGCAACAATATTAATCATTAATTATCTGATCAATTATTTTAAAATCCGTTTATTTTTTAAAATTTTAAAACTGAATTTTTAACTGTTAATTAATTAATTAATTATAAAATTATTTCGATAAGATTAATCCCTTACAAAATTTATTTTTGATTTGTTTCTGCTCTATGGACATTAAAAGAATCTTTTTAAGAGGTTAATAATAAAATACTATTGATTTTGAACAATAATTTTTATAATTAGTGTGTTTGGTGGGATAAGGTAATGCAATACACTTTAGACACATGAAGAAAGCATCGAAAATTTCACATTGCTCGTCCGAATTTGTGGGGCCTTCCTCACCACCGGTTGCCATCTTTTGGGCCTGGCAGAACCCACAATGGGTATGGAAAAACGTCATCTTAGTGTCCTCAAAGATCCAAAAAGAAAAGAGAGAAAGAAAAACTTATTTTATTGCTTCCGAAACTGTCACTAAATCGAGTATGAAGCTAAACTGAAGTGTCTCTTATCTGAAATAATAAAGGATTTATATACAACAATGAGATCTACATATGAATTTGTGAATTAAGTGACATGATTTGGTGATAATTATGTTGTTTGTGATGACAAATTGTACATTTTTTATTAATTGATAGACTCTAAAAGGTTTTGTATTTAATATTTACAACTATTTATTAGCATTATACAAGAGTGGCGCTATTTATCGAGGTTTGATTGTATATTTAGATTAATAAATGTATTATATAAACGTATAAAACTGTTTCACAATAAAAACATTTAAGGAAATTAATACCTAACGTCTCGAAACAGGCCCTACCTCTCTACCATATGATGATATACATTTAAAAATGTGAGACCCTAAGCTATAGACTTATAATTTCAAGTTAAAATTTTAAAACTGAACATTAATCTTTAGAAAAAAACCTTATAAACAAATAATTTTATATTTTATTTATTATTTCCCATCGAGTATACATAAGGCTACATTATTTAAAAGGGGGTGTTTACACGAGCTTTATCAATCGTTTTCAGTTAAAACCGAATTAAAAATAACAATATATTTTTTTGTATTTTTGTACATATAAACCTATATATTATTATAATTCCGGCCATTTACAATTAACGTTAATTACAAGTGCATAAAGTATATGCAAAGTATATTGCGATCCGTTGCAGTGGCACAGTATCGCGTGCCATTTCTATCAAAAAAGTGACAATTCGTGAGATACTTTTTATTCAACTTACACCCATCACTCTATTACTTCTTATCCTCAAATTTATTACCATAAAATTTGTTAAACATCTTCTAAAAGCTTAATTTTTCTCTATGGAATTGGTTATTTTGGGTAATTAATAAAGAATGTAGTTCAAGAAGTGCTGACTTCAAGGAGAATTCTATAAGGATCCTAAATGCCAGGAAGATCAAGAAACTTGATTTTAGTACAGAAAAATCGGTAAATTTCCCATCAAACGATTCACTGAGTGATTTTATTATTGAATTTGTCTCATGGAAGTGAAGAAGGGAAGTCTAAAGTCGCGTGCGTGCGTTGAATGCAAACAAAAGGTCAAATAATGCCTCTCATGTATAACAAAGGTCGCTATAAAATACCATCATCATGTAACACGCTGTTGGATATTTAACATTTTCTGATTGTTGTAAGGTGAATTTGCTGTTGGACTCCCCAGAAAGGTAGATATTAAAAGATTTATTTAATTATTATTTTTTTTTTATCATAATTAACTAAAAATTCGCGTCATTATCGTAATTACTAAATTAAATTTTAAAGTAAACTTTTTTATTTAACTTTTACGTCTTAAATTTTCTCTTTAAATTAATTATTTAATTATTATTATTTTAAGTTCACTCACTTAAATTCTCATTAGAATTTTTAATGTGTAATGTTATAAAGTTAAAAATTCGTATGATATATTGAAAATTATACATAAAAATAATAAATTACGTATACAATTTTCTCATTTATTATAGTATTTGACCTTTATATTTGGAAAACAAAATAAATGTGTCATTCCCAAAAATGTGTTTCGCCCCGCAGTAACTTCATCGCATACCTGAATATAATTGTAAAGCGGATCTATCGAGAATAAATTGCTAAAAATTTCAGGAATTATTTATAATTCGATATTGCTTAAGGTTATGTTGATTCCTAATGCGGAAGTTGTAAAAAAAATATCGCCTTTAGGCATTAATAAATGTCGAGGACAAGAGGGATGAATTCATTTAAAATTAAACTAGAATTTTGAGGTTATTTATTTTAATAAATAAAGAAAATAATTAAAAATTAAAGTCTGTACTGTACTTCTCTTTCATTTAAACTGTAATCCCAAGTAAAAAAAACATGGGCATATTTATTCTTATATTCTTGATTTATACTGATTTTTTTTAATTCTTTTTTTAATTAGTGGCAATACCAAAATCCAGATGAACAATGCTCCTTTCTTCTGCCTTAGTTTTACAGACATGCTGTTGGATGTATGTAGCAAGTGCAAATAACGTAACACTTCAACAGCACTTCGATATCGAAGGTAGGAGCTACAAAGGAGGAGGAGGAGGAGGACACGAGATGTTATGGCTGGCAGAAAAGGAGTCGGGAGGAGGAGGTGATTTGCTGAAATTGTTTCTATTAGGAGTAACTGGTGCTTTAGCTGCAGCCGCTATTCTAATGCCAACTGGTGCGAGCCTGTTAACGAGTATGATGGCAATGATGCAAGCCATGAATGGAAACGGAGCTGGAGGAGGTGCGGCAGGAGTTAACGGAGGGCGTGCATCCTCCTATAATAAATTACCATTTCTGTTAAACATTCATCCTGAATTATTAACTGAAATATTTAAATTATGGCGCGAAGTTGAAATGGCTGTTTCTAAGGATAATAGATTTTTGTGAAGCAATAATCTGTATCCAAAATCACTTTCATGTTATTGTACATACAATTAAAGCTTTCTATTATTTAATTAAATAATTTATTTGTCAAAATAAATATATAATTCAATATGTCTGTATGTTAATATCTTTGAAAATAAATTCATTTTTTTTTTATTTGTTTATAAATCGTTTTAGTTCTCTGCACGAACGAGAAAGATGAGTGAAGTTAGACCGTAAAAAACCTGAAATTTTATTACTTTAAACTATTAAAATCTATAAAAATATTTTTTTAAATAGTTAAGAATTTAGTTTACTCCCCCCAAAATAACTCATTTAATATAAAATCCTACCATTTTAATTAGTTTGAGCTTGTTAAAGGACTTGTTAAAGGGCTTGTTAAATGGGATTTACTGAAGGGAGAAAGATGAAGAGTGGACTACTATAGAAAATTATATAATAATATTGAATTAAAGTAGTTGTTCTAGCAGAACAAAACTTTATTCTTAGGTCAGGTCAAGAAGCAGGAAAATTACCACAGACATAAGCAGGCAATATTATATTAGCTTATACACAACGGGACTTTGTATACAATATACTTGGCACAAGCTGAATTTTGGCAGTTTTTCAGGCGAAATATTTAAGGGAAAATACCTTAAATTAACAGTTTACTCGTAACAAGGTCAGTATACCAGATTTCCTCACCCGGATATAGATTTTTAACCGGTTACACAGTATAATATAAGTCAATTCGTAAGTTAAACTGAAACAGGTAAGTTTAGTTATCAAACTTTGGATAAATTTGAGAAAAAAAAGCTTTTAATTCATAATTAAACTATTTTTACTTAATCATAATTAATATTTCTTCATTTTTACTTAGTTTAATTCGCGTTATAATAAAATTACGTGGCGTAGTTACGAGGTAATTATCAGTAGGCCTATAGGACAATGTCGTTATAATGAGGACAGAAAAATATTCTGATGATATAATATGATCATTAAAATCTGATATTGATGGAGATAATTTTATCTATTTTAAGAAGAATATTGTTTTTTATATTACCTAAATAAAGATCATTCGTATGCATTAAAATTATAATTATGAGGTAATATAGAATAAATTGTTTCTTAGAAATCTTTAACTATTTAAAAAGGAAAAAAAAGGAAAAAACAGGAAAAACAATAAAATTATATTTTCTAAATCAATTGTTATTTTATAGATAAAAATTTTTAATATAGGCCTATATAAAGTAAAAACCTCCAATAATGACCACCTCTAAACAGCGGCCAATTTTCTTTACAGGCACTTTCTTTAAACAAAAATACATACAAGAAACCTGCAAATAAAGGCCTTATCGGTTGGCCATTGTTCAGGAGTTCGACTGTACTTTATAAAATTGGGTGGTCCAAAGGTCAGTTAACCTTTAAAAACTATCCTCATTTGCGTATATACACTATGAAATCATATTTACATAGTTATTAAACTCAGGAATGAATTTAGACTCGTAACCTTAAGTAATAACATATAAGAGGCCCTTTTTTCATTATAAAATCATGTACAGAGATCTCAATCTTCTGTACCTAGAGGCCCCTTGAAGGCTTAATCCACCACCGTATAGAAGGGTTTATTTATAAATACAGTTTAAATTAAATAGAAAACGCTACTGAGTGAGGCCTCTACAACCGTGAGTACAGTACCCTGGGTACTGTACTCACCCACATAATTTCGCCTCTTAGAAAGTTTCAATATATAAAATATAATTTAACAGTGTTTTTATAATAAAAAAACTGTTTATTTACAGATTAATTATGTTGCTGATTTATTTTACATTGCTACTACTATTAACCGAAGTGATTGGAGCAACAAACACGACTGACACTGCAGAAAGTAGAAAGTTTAACGGACTTTGGGTTCATACAATCTATAACCCCTTTTGGTTAGTAACTTGGGTATCCGCGGCAGAAAAAATGTACACCATTTTAAGAACGTGGGGCAAAATAGTTCCAAGTGTTTTGCTACTCCCTTACACAGCAAACAAGCCAAGTTTATTAAGAGAAGAAAAACGGCGATCTTTCTACCGATTTCTAAAGCTGTTTTCTAAGAATAAATCGAAAAAATAGTTAAAATATTATTATAAATTATATTATTTAAGAATATATCTCGAAAATTCTCAACCAATAATGTAAATAATAAATTAAATAAAAAGTCTCTTACGCTGGATGAAACTTTCTCAAGTGTGTTTGTAATTATATAAACAAATGTATTTATTTATTTATTTTAAATAATGTATCTTTATGGTAAATTTTAATTAAAAAAATGGCGAAAAACTAATGACCTCGTGTGAATGTTTTCTCTGTGTTTACGCAACACCCAAGCTATATTTCTTAGTTCATATTAATTTTGATGTTCTCTTCCGGAACAATACATCGACCCTACACAACGTCAAGGAGCCGAAAACTTTGTTGAATTAACGAACCAGACCCTTTATATATTGGGGTGTGGTGAATATATATAACACTATATTGTTTGTTCTTCTCTGTATTGACGTTTTGTATATCCTCACGGTTTGATATTCTACTATACAAGTAAGTTAATATTCAAAAGAATTAACTAATTATCTCCCTATTAAGGCTTTTCTTTTTATAAGGAATAATAATGTGTTTTAATTTTTAGAATATTGTAATTAATAAATAAGTCGAAAATCCAATAAAGGCTACCTTTAAATGGCGGCCATTTTTTTCAGGAACGTTTCTTTTTTGAAATTAATGTAAAATAACGTACAAACAACGGCCATATTCGAATAGCGAAAACTTTTTATATTCCCATCAGTGGCCGTTGTTCAGAGGTTTCACTGTAATTTTATGAGTGAGATAGGCTTTTTATACTAGGCTTTAGCCTATTATAAGAACATAGTATAAATTTCTTTATATCTATACAATTTACGTAATGAAAACTTGAATCATTCAGGAGATCTTGCTCTTTTACAATGCATAAATTAAGAGCATTATCTATTAGAAGACCAAATGTTCCTGAAAAAATTGCCACTGTTTAGAAGTGGCCGTTGTTGTGAGGTTCATTTTTTATTCGTCTTTAATTAAAACCAATTAATTTATAAAATGTTTGGTATTATTTTGACTTCTTACGAGCCTAAATGATGGCTTCTTTGGATTGCTGCTACAAGTTTATTATACTGTACTTAAAGATTTATATTTAATTTTTTAGAAATGCTGCTCTTATTCTGCATTTGGACATTATTAACTATGGGCAAATGTAACGAAGTGGCTCGAGAAACCAAAGGAGTAACCACATCAAGACAGAGTGGAATCGGTTTAGAAGAAGTGGTGCTGTTTTTAATTGGACTCGGAGTGGCTTCCGCTACAGGTTTGGCCGTCGTGGCAGGTCCTATGTTCACATTCTTTATGTCCGCCTTTTCTTCGGTTATGAATGGTGGAAACACCGCCACTGTAGCTACTGGAAGAAAAAAGAGATCGTTACCACGAGAAGATTTCGTCAAGTTGATGAAAGCAATAGAAGATGCTCTTATGAAATTTGGCGAATGATTTTAAAAGAACGGGTATTTAAAATAATAATTTTTTTATATTAATCACCCATAAATTAATTGTTTAGGCAATTTAAATATTTTTTTTCAGAAAAAACAAAGATCTACCATCTCGAAACTATGGAAATTGAAATAATGTTCAAGGAAATTTTGTGTCAAATATATGGCAATATATAAAAACTAGTCGATCATAATAACAATTTTGTATATACGAATTTTTTTTTCAATTTTTCCTCGACTGAAAGTAATAGAATAATTGAAGCAGGAAAAGAATATTGATTCAGTAGCGATTTTTCTATAAAAAAAAACGAGTGTTTCCAACTGTTAACATCCTTGTANAAAGAAGGTATTTGAGGTAAGTAGAACAATCGAATTTTCCAAGTAGTCGAAGTTAGTCGATGGGTTTATTCCAAAAAACCGAGCCATGTTGGATGGACGCAAAATCCTTCAAGCGCTTCTCATCTTCCTGTTTGTTGCACCTTCTTTTCACGTTAAAAACGATGTACCTAAGCGTAGTTTGACTAGAACTAAGCGACAGATCAACATTTCTCAAGCCATGACTCAATTTCGATTACAATTTCATTGTTCATTCATTTTATGTTGTATTTTTATATATATTTTTTTGTAATTTTGTTGAGGAAAACGTTATTAAAGCGTAATTATAAACAATTTTATGAAATATTTGTAAATTTTTAAATATTTTACTAAAAGTTTTTTAATCTGCAGAAAATCTTTCAAAAGCTATTAATCTTTAAGTATTTTTTTATGTAAAAAAATGACAAGAAAATGTTATAAATTATACTTTTGTACGATAAGAGTGGTGAAAAGTCTAGTTTGATTTGTTTTATTAATAATTTTTATAGATTTAGAAGAGAACAGTCACAAATTTGATTGGTCTAGGGCTCTAGGCCCTACTTTATCTCTATACTAACAACTTATATTTTTAAGAAATGGCTCAAAAGTACTATTTGTTAGATAAAAAGCAATATTTTTTGGCATTTCTGTTATTAATTATACATATTTTAGACGTCTCGCACCCCGTAAAAAGTATCTAGCGCTTTGGAGGGGTGCATGCACTCCAAGTTGAAACCTCCACTGCTCTAGGGTAATCACATTTACTATAATATATTATTCTAACGAAGCAGGAAATCATTTTTTAATACTTTTTTCCCGTGTTCTAAGAAATTGTCATCATCATTCTTTCCGTTTAACTTGGTTGGAGAGAATGGCGTGCTGACAGCCATTTTTTTAAGTAAATATAATTCATGAGACATTTCACTGTTTTTCTGGGGAGTTCGCAAACTCGGAGAGCCATTTCCATTCTCGCGCGCTTGGATATTTTGTATCTACTTAAAGAAATTAATGCCACAAAAGCGTTTAAAATGTGCTTAATTTATTCTCTTTGACTCAATTTCTTTAAGTCGTTATACAGATATAAAGCGAAAGCATGAGGAATGAAGCATGAGATGAGGACCCTAAGATAAGGCCTCTAAGAAGAGAAGGCCTTCAACTATAGTGGAGTTTGCCCATACAAGAAGCATTCCCATTTTTCATGAGCTTGTTGCCATAAATTTAGATTACGTTCGGGACTAGGATTAAACTTATTGTGCCCTAAGCAATAACATATAACAGGCCCTTCCCCTCCACGTAATGTATGTAAAAAGTGTGAAGCTCTAAGCTATAGACTTATAACTCGAGGCCCTAAGTTACAGCTTGTTTCGGCTTATTTCCAAATCTGTCTCTGATTATGTTCCTGGTTAACGAATATAATTAATAAGGATTTAAATATTGTGGGAAAAGCAATACTTTATTCAGTTGATACCATTGTAACGAGTACAGGACCGCGCAAAATTAGTGGAGAATCGGATGCGAGGGTGCCTTATATCGAGACAAAAATAATAAATAAATATATTAAATATGTGTAAATATATATATATACAAGAATCCTTCTTGGATGTTCTCCTTTAATGTATGAAGAACTATTGGAAAACTGTAAGCATTACTCCACCTCGAACCGCTTTATATAACAGCAATTTTAGCCAATTCCGTTATTTTCCAGGATTCTGGAAAATCCTTTTACAGTTCCGCTTAAACATCTCCTTAATTCGTCCCCCCTATTATAAAATTTCAAGCCTTAAAAGTCTTATCTAAAGTAAAACATCGCACCGAATCTCTTATCTAACCTTGATAATAAATGGAGTAAAAAATGTCACCAAGCATCGAAAAAGTCCTCTTTGGTGCGAATAAACTGTCAATAGCAATCTAAAAAAAATGTTACAACAAAAGTCTCTTTTATTGTAATTAAGTGGACCATATTTTTTAATCATCTCGTCGTTGTGTTAACTTGTATAAAACGGATTATCGTGTTACGCCCGTTAATAGGGGAGGATGATTTATTTGTTAACAATGGGATGAATGCTATTCATTCGTTACTCTTGTTTATATAAGCTTTTCTATACCGTAATTATCCTTACAGTCCAGGTTATTAAGGACGTTTACAGTGCTCTTCATTGCCTTCATCTCCAATTTAACAGTATTATAGTACTCTTTATGGGATAATTTGTTAATTAATTTAAATATTGTTATATTGCGTACTGTTTTTTTAAATCGAAGTTAATTATTTTATATAATAAAAGAGTTATATTTTAAGAATTTCATATTTGCTCTTCGATTTAAATTTTTAATTAATTAATTTTGATAATTTAAAACATTAGAGACACATTAAAATCGAATTGTATTTAGTTTTAACTAGGATAAATTCTTCATTTATGGCAGTTTCTGTAGAAAGGAAAACCTTAAATCAATATACAGTTTAATTAAGGTGATTTGAATCGATATTTTTTGCAAAATCCATGTTTAAAATCTCAATAATTACAGAATGAAAGTCCGAAAGTTCGATTCTTTTAAGAATCGAACTTTCGACTTTCATTCTGCTATTGATCGTTTAACTTTAAGGTACTCTTTTATAGAAACTGCCACATTTTCCTTCTTAATTTCGTGTTAGACTTGTACCAATCTCAAAGTAGACCTCTCCATCTTATTCTTCTGCTCGCTCACTAGTGATAAAACTAGTAAACATAGGTAATTTTTGAAGAGTTTTCGGATTTTTTTCATGCGTTTAACACCTAAATAGGTACCAATTTTTCATTAAAAATCCCATCCCCCTTGACAGATCACTCACGTGTTGGATTGCTAATCTTCTTCTCTCTTCTCGAAATCTCAGAAACTGTATTTAATTCTGAATTAACTACGTTTAGTTCAATGGCTCAAGGTTGATCCAACACGAGTTAAGCATTGGTTCCTCGTGGTTTTTCCAATCTTGCCTAAATTCTTCATTCATTTACATATATTTAATTTGTAATAATATTTAAAAGTTAAAGTGAATAAATATATTCTAAATAATACTTTTCGATTTATTTTATGGATTAAAATATTTAAAATTAAATATTTTTAAGAGTGAATCCCTTTAGTTTTAATATAAATTTATGGTTTATATGTTTTAACGCATACAGAGCATAAAAATTTATAATGGGTTAGCGGTTTCATGCATTGTTTATGTTATAAGCTACTAAATACAATAGAACAAATGAAGTAAAATATAATACAATAAAGTATTGAGATTGTAAGGAATTTTATTCCAATTATTTTTTTTTTTTTATAATAAAATTAAAGGAGACATATTTAATTATATTTAAATCTTTATTGATTACCGAAACCCAACCTTACAATATACGTATGACATTGTATTTTATTATATTTCTTGTTGTCAAAATCATAAAAAGTTTCCAGTCCAGTCTAAAATATATAATTTTCAACGAGTGAATTGTAGTTATTTATACTTTTTTCTGAAAGCTTTCGATAGCATCCGTGACAGACGTTAAAAGTTCCATCCATTTTTCTTTGTTGAAGGGTTTTAGTTGCTCGGAAATCGATCTCTTACGTCCGAATGGTCCTGTAGGTACGACAGTGCCGATTCCTCCGAGTCCTCCGAGTCCTCCGAGTCCCATTCCTCCGAATGCTCCCATGAACATAGGAAAGAGGAATAAACCTAGACCGAAGAGGATTATCAGAGGCAGTAAAAGAGGGAGTAATCCTCCAGCAGTTGTGGCCACTCGAGTAAGTTGGCGATCGATCTTCTCCGAAGCTTGAGTGTTATTTGCAGCATTAACAATCAATAATTTCAAGCAAATTACTAGAATTGTAGCAGATAATTTGTAGAAGTTCATCTTAATTGTTAAAACTGTAAGGATAAATCGAAATTAAGAGTCTTTTAGTCCTCTAATTAAAGATTCTAAGAGTTGAAAACGTGGGTTAATCCAGAAATTGCTGATGATCCTTACCTTTAGTGATGAATATGAATGTGTCATATGTTGCTGTATATCGGCTTTATATGTTTTTATAGGTCGTGGCACAATATCTAGGACAATGATGATGATGATGATGACGACGACGAATCATTGGATGGCTGAAGATCCTGGTGAATGATCGGAAAGATTTATTCCCGACTTAAAGGATGTATTTAGTAAAACATATCTTGTTTTGGATCTGATTGAAAGTAATATTCAAACAACCAGGATGTGTATGGGTGGAGAAACGAATCGCTCCAATGCTATCTTATATCCGGAACGATTTATTTCAGATGGATAATACTAAGAATATTTTATTACTTTTCGGTTTTTTGTCGAATTAAGTCGTAAAATATGTAAGTAAATATGTTTATTTTGAACCAGATATGCTAAATTATGAAAGTGAAATCGTGTCGCTTGCGAAGAGTTCTCTGACTTCTCTCCAATGCAAAATTGTTAGAAACCAAAACAAAAGAAGTACACCGGTGGTCGAGGGTTCGTACCTCATCTCCTGTACACCGGTGTTTTCCGGGTTTCATGTGCTTAACACCTCAATAGGGGCTAGTTTCTATAAAAGTCCATCCGGGCACCTCTACGTTTTGCATAGCTATAACCCATCAAACAAAACCATAGAAATAAATTATAGGCCTGTATGCTTCTCTATTGTCACCTTATAATAAAATATTTATTTATAATAAATAATATTAATCCTTATATTTGAATAAATGAGAGAAGGAATTAAGATTTATTCATAATTATCGTAATATTAAGTGGACGATGCTCCTATATTAACACAGATTTTTAATTACAAGACTTTAATGGAAATTATCTTTAAATTTCTCTTTAAATTCCCATAAAATTGGAAATTTTTCGCATTAATTTTCTATGGAATTTAAAAAATTAGGTTTATTAACCTTGAGATTCACCCTGATAAAGCTCATGCAATTATTTTAGACATGAGTAAAAGTCACGAAAATGAAATTCTTGTAATTCAAAGTGTGTTATTTAACTTTTATTTCCAACTTTCTCACACATTATAAACCTAATTCTTATCAAAAGGCAAATTCTATTGACATATTTAATGCAATTTACCATGAAAAAAACGCGACAGAACTTCGAACCCGGATTAACTTTTACATTCTTCATTTAATTTGAGTTGTTATAACACGCATAAAACCCGTTATTATTTTATAGAAATTTATAAAATATAACAATTTAATTATATTAAATCGAATATAATTAAATTGTTCGAATATAATTAAATAGTTAATTTTCGAGAATTGTCTTGAATAAATCAGTGTCTATCTCCATTTTAAACTTAGGAAACTTCGATTTAGCATCTCTAAATCGAATATCTTAGTTATAATGAGTGAAATCTCACACGCTAATTCGAGTTTGATGGTTTGAAATTCACGTAATTTGGGATAAATTTCGTTTGGCAATGCAAAATCGTACATTTAATAATTCTTAGATAGGACACTAAAGACTTTTATATTTAATATTTCTGAAGATACGTTCATAAGAGCAGTCAAACCGCGAAACCTCTTAAATAGGGCCACACTTGTAAAACTCTACTGAATACTTAAATATTAAAATCTTTCCCGTGTATAATAATAGAAAAATCTTTAGTAATTGCTAATTAAAAAATGTTTAATGGGATAAGGCGATTCGATACGCCACACGGAAGGACTTCCTATGGAAAGCTGGTTCTTCCTTTGATTCCTATTTAAGTGTTTGAAACGTGGAAGAAACTCAGAAAACTCAAAGAAACCAGCCTGTTGGTGGTGTCAAACCCACGACCAGTGTTCAGTGGTCTTATCCACTCATTTGCTTGTGGGCCATAGTGCCAATTTCAGAAGAAAATCAAATAGTCAGAGTATGACTGTATTTGAGAATGGTGCTATATCGAGGTATGATGTTTTAATCGAATAAATATAGAAATAATATCCGTCTATAGAAATAAGAAACTGTTTGAAAAGAGGACAGAAAAGGACTCGTTTTTAAAGAGGAAAGCTTCTACAAAACAGTGCAGTCATCCCTAAAAGAGGCCGTTTTATATACGATTTCGAAGGGTCATAGATCCTCCAAGATTATGTCATTTTATTTAATTTACATAAAAATAAAAAAGATTGGCATACTTTTCTGGAATATATTATAATTTTTCTGAACTTCATTATTGAAATTTTACTAACCCAGGTTCCTTGAAAATCTGTAATCTAGAGGCCCTATACGAGGCCCACCTCTCGTCTGCCTGCTCCAGATTAATACTATACATGCTCTAGTATCCTAAGTATATATTTATGCATATCTGAGACGTCTGGAAAGCTTTAATATATGCATATGAAGCCTTATATATATATAGGCATACAATTGAAGCCTTTATTATACTGTATATTAGTGTTTCTCAACGGGAGCGATATCGCCCCCATGTGGGCGTTTTTCCATGTTGAGGGGCGATTAGTAACAGTTTATATTTTGGGGGCGATATATATAAAACAATTTCTGGAGCGATATAGTAAAACATTATATTAAGAATAATTAGATATTTTATTCGTTATATCGTACAATAATCAAACAAATAACATTATACTAGTGACTAGTCTATTCAATGCAGTATGAATTTAGCGTTAGCCTTGGCCCTCGGCATCGGAATTTTAGAGTGAAGGGGGCGATACTACGTAACGGTTTTATTGAAGGGAGCGATACTACGTTGAAGGGGGCGACGATTTGTTAGAGGTTGAGAAACGCTGCTGTATATTATCTGTAATAGATTGAAAGGGCATTTAATTCAATTTAATTTAGTATTTGAATACGACAGGACGGCCTCGAGAGAGGTGAGATGACGTTCGAATCAAACTTTTAAATGTAGGATTCTAGCTTTCGAAAGACCACAAAAAATTATAAATAAACCATATAAAAATAGATTTTTTTTAACCATTTATGAAAATAAAATTTAATTTATGTCACGTTTTCAGCACGAAAAACTAAATTTTTAGAGCCTCTTTTGTTCTTTCATCCTGGGTCAAGTGACGAGAAAAACTTATTAGCGAGGGCCTCAAAATATAATCCACAATAAATAAAATAACAAAGTTCCTTAAAAATTTGAAAGTGTGGGCCTCTCTGAGAGAGAGAGAGAGAGAGAGAGAGAGAGAGAGGGGCCTCGGTATGAGGCCCGAAAAAGACACCTGAGCTTGTCCTGAGTGTACTTAAGTTTTGACGATTGATATACTGTATTATTAAAAAATCATCCATTAGTTGTAACTTTTAGTTTTTTAATTAAAACGTTTCAGTCTGAATGCTTTTAGAAAATAAAATCTAAATTAACAAATAGTAAAATTATGATGATTATTAAGATGAATGTTATTTATTTAATGGTTAAAAATTATATTTAATGCAAAATTTGCATTTTATTACAAATCACGAACATATTTATTGTGGCCGTAAGCTATAATATACAGTATAACAGGCCTCTCCCTGCGACAAAAAAAAAATGATAGGTGTAAAAATGTGAGGCACTAAACTACAGACTCATAACACGAGGCCTTAAGCTGCTGACTTATAACAGGAGGCCCTAAGCTGCTGACTTATAATAGGAGGCCCTGCTGTTACCCGTGCAAAAGTAAGAATACTTTTGATATAGTTACGCACTGTACAGTACGTCTCGACTATTCACATAGGCATAACGATAATAATTCATTGTAAATAATATATGAATTAATGAGAGTTTATTTATGTATTATATATTATAAAATATCGCATTTTATACTATAAAAGTCCTCAATCAAGATTAATGGCGCCATCTGACGAAACAAATTTCAAATAATGTTTTATCTCTTTAAATATGCAAAACAAAATGATGATGCATTAAACATGTTCTTTACAGTATTAACTCCTTATAAACTCTTTATAAATATAACTTTTTAATTTTTATAATTACTCTAGATGAAGTCTTACAAACAAATTTTTAAATTCAGCCTTTTTTCCATTATCAAAGTGCAGCAGAATTGAGTACAGTACTTCCAAAACAGCAAAAAAGTATCAATTTCTTGTAATTTTCATATAAATTCATGCCAAATCAAATAAAATAATTGATTAGAGAACAAAAATGTTTAACATTCACATCACAGGATGGTAAAATTAGGGTGAATCTAAGTTCTTAAATTGATCCAAAGCCATTGCAGCGGAAATCTCCTCGATGAACTCTCAAATTGTTTGAAATTTCTCTTTCTTCTTCAAGGAAATTCGTTTTACAACCTTCTTGTAATAATATTCAAGTTACTAAACAAAGTTACTGAATAATCATATGTTTACATTCATTTATGTCATTTTGCAGTGTTACGAGACGAGTGCACCCCCAAGATTTTGGCTCATATAGAGCCAAAGTCTTGGGGGTTTAAGTAACAAAAAAATAAAATAAAATTATATTACTTAAAAGGTTTCTTCTACTTATGTAATTCTCATCTATCTTCATAATAAACACGTAAAACACAAGCAAATAGGATAGTTTTTCGTAGGGCTTAAAAGTGAAACATAGGGACTATCAAATGATCTTTCTGCTCTCTTCCTGACAGAGCTCTCGAATATTTAAATAGAATATATTAAAATTCATCGAACAATATTTAAAAAACATTATATATTGCGTTAATATGTTTATTATTATTACAGTAGAACCTCGAAAAGTCGGCTCTCGATAACCCGGCACTCCGGATAACTCGGCCACACCCTGGCAGGGCAAAAAAATCCTTAGTTAATTGATTTTCATTATAGACAGCTTTATAAAAGTATAAAAGCTCTCATAAAGTATTTTTCTGAGGTCTGTCTTATCAGGTAAATTACTGTACACAGTGTATTCATTAATTTTCATTTTCATGTAGTAAAGGCTCTATGCCTTCATAAAGGACGTACTTTTCCTTTGTTTAAGGGTATTTGGGCAGTTTATTCTCTGTTGTATTCTCAAATAAACAATACATACAAGTACAGTACAGTATTTTCTGAGGAAAAACTCGTACTTATTTTTTTTTAACCTCATTCCCGATAACTCGGCATTTTCACAAACTCGGCCACCCTTCGGTCCACATTAGGCCGAGTTTTCGAGGTTCTACTGTATTAGTATTATTTAAAGGTATAGAACCTTTTCTAACTCAAATTCAAACTTGTGTGCAGAACTCATTACTACATCGTTCCAGGAAGTGCTTCGGTTTAGCACTTTAGAACATTCAGAAGAACTTTCTACTGATTTACCCTGCTGTACGAGGCTTTTCTTCAACTTGGCACGAAATCTACAATGATCATATTGTTTGGATTGACGAATCCGTGTATATCCAATCTCTCCTTAAATATAAACAGAGAAAATTAATTGCTCTTCACGATTCGAAGAGGCCCGAAACTGTAGTATAAAACAGACCTTGTTTCCTTCTTCAAATAAAAGTTAAATTTAAAAGCCGAAGAGTTTTTATTTTTCCCCTTTCTTCTCCGTGGGCACTAAATATGGCTTTTTTAATTCAGTTCGTCCCTGCCCACAACGGAGGTGGCCGGGTGGTTGTCACTGGCAGAGTGACCCTTGACATAGGATGCATAATGTAATCTTTAACTTATTGACACCATAAAATACTATCGAATATATTACAGAATATAATCTTTGTGTAATAACGTATTGTCCATGCATTGTGACATTACATGGGGTTGGTATTTTGTTTTTTTCATGGGTCTAATAATTTGGCAATATACTTACTGTAGCCTACATTAATTAACTTTTGCTTAGTAATAGGAGAAACTGTATATTTTTACTTATTGGAGAAGTGTTATATATATAACTTAGAGTATAATATCACACGATTTGCTCGCCTCTGAAAAAATTGGCACTAAATCGAATGTGGCGCTAAATTGAGGAACTTAAAACAATGAGAATTGTATACAATAATGTGATCTACATTTGGGTTTGAAAGTAACAAGTCGCATTATCTACCGGTGATAATGTCATTTGCAATAAAAAATTATACATTTAATAATATATAGATAATGAAGATTTAGGGGGAAGATTTGTTTACAAGTATTCATTGGTTATTTACGAGGCTGGCGTTATATAAGAGAGCGTTATAACGAGGTTTAATTATAGTTTACATTTTCTCTCATATAATTCTCATTTTTCCTCATATAAAGTTTATATTTTCCTGCATAACTTCTAACATTTGTTATTTTTATATTATTTATTATTGCTTTTATTTATAACGGAATTATCGAATATATCGCTAATAAAATATTGTTTATAAATTCACCAAGAAGTAAATGAATCGATAAAATTTATAGAATTTAACTTTTATTTTAAATTACGGATAAAATTAGGTTTACACTTATTAATATAAATACTTTTTTTTTTAAAATATAAATTAAATAATTTAATAAATAAAGCAGAAATGAAACGATTATGTTAATTTGTTATCGCAATTGTTCATTCTATTTTTGGTCAAATAGAATCTACGAATTCCATTATCGTCTAGTAAAGTGTAGAGACTTTGTTGAAATGCTTGCTCCATTTTTGGAGTTCTCGACAACAACCACGCATATTCTAGAAAATAAATAAATAAATAAATAAAATAATCGAAGTTTATAATATTAGAAAAAGAAAAATAATTGATAAAATGCATGATGTCCTATAAGTTTGGAACTAAAGGAGTTATATTGATCTTTGTCTATCACTTTACAGATGAATCATGGCGCTGAAGAAATTCTTTACTTTGGTCATGCAAAAGAGTAACAGGAAGCATCTAGATTTCTTACCAAACACAACAATATGATTTGCAGCAGGCTAAAACTTTTCAGCGACTTCACGCTGATTGAAGATCTCCACCATCAAAGAAGCATGAGTTTATTTCTTTTTACTCAACGCCAAGCTTTATCTGTAAAAGAATAAACAAAGAATATTGTTTGTTTGAATAAGTGATAAGTGATGATGCCTTTCTACGGTAAACTGGTCCCTATATATGTTACAAACGTGAAGAAAATCCGGAAAACTTCACGTGGCCAGTCCGTTGGTAAAGCGTGAACCCACTACCAATTACTAGTGTTCAATTGTTCAATTGTTTTCTTGATATCTACTCGATCACTAATGGGCACCGATAAAGAATAACTTAACTTCTATTGGTTCCATACTTATTGGGCACTTTGTATATTCGTGAAATTTACCGAAATGTCCTAATGCTCCTCCTAAGCGTGTATATTCGTAACAGCTCCACACTAACGAATAGTTACCGTAATCGGTATCCAAGACAACGTATTTCACTGGTTCCGTGACTAAAAACAATTTATTTTCAATCATTAATAATTGATTTATCGATATTTAAGATTAAAAATAATTCATAAATCTTACTTCCTCTTATTGTAAATTCCATTCTTGAGGGTCGTCTATTATCGGGTGTAGTTAATTTTGATCTTAATATTCGATGATAATGATTTCTGTTAAATCTGAAATGAGTAGTGAATTAAGTAATATGTTATATATAACATTTAATTTTCATAATATATCTTACAGAGAGGCGAAAGCTCCTCGTTCAAATTGTATCCCGTCTCCTGTTATCGTTATCTGCGTTGTGGGACAATTCCAAAGAGTTTCAAAAATCGAAAGAGTTCTTTCTATCTCATACCATCTACCTGCAAACTTTAAATCATAACATGTAAATATATGTATTAAAATAATATGCATATAAGTTACATTGACATAAAAGGTAACACATTCCATAACGAACCTCCCGTTGTTCAGAGGTTTGACGCTATAAATAATGGGATTTAACTATTCTCTTTTCATTAAATACCTATAATTAACCGAAGAATATAACGAAGAATACTATATTTTATAATTGCAACATTAACATACTAATCTATCATTTATCATTTATGATGAGGAAGGTATGAGAATGAAATTTAGAGTTCAGAAACAGCAATAAAGAAACATGGTATTCAATAATATGCAATAGTTCTTTATGTAATGTTTTAAAGTCAGAAGGAGAAACATTTCATCACAAAATACAGAAAATTGAATTGAAAAAAAAAAATTGTTTTTCATACTCAAAAAAATCAATAGTAAGAAAATAGTTGCTGAAGAAATGGGAAGAAAAACTGTTGGAAAAGATTCCTCTCTTATTTGACCATCAAGTAAGACCATATTTATTAAAAAAAATGTGCATTTTGAAACATAAAATTGAAGATCTAAAACCAGAGACTACTTTAATGATTTCTAACCGTAAACATGGAAGAAGATGCCATGGAAAACGCGAAAAAAATTAAATTTTGTATGGAGAATACACAAGGTAATGGTGTCAGAGACTTTCTGTAAGGCTTTACTATAATCAAATTTATAATACTTAACAGAAACAAAGCAGAAATATTTAAAAAATGACTAATATTGTTACATTTATTGGGTCTTTGCCATTCTTTACCATTATTATTCACATAGATTGTGTTGCAAGAAATCGGAATAATATCACCTAAATTAATTTTGTCTGCAAATTCTTTTATATAAACTCATTAGCCAGGTTTTTCTTTAATAAAAACTGTAATTTTTTTATCGATGCTTTATCAGAATATCTTTACGTGCGAGACTTTTCCTTTCCAAAGAAGATTGAAGACAGAAAAGAATATTAATATATTGCAGCCAGAATTCCAACTGACAGATAATGAAGTAGAGTGCTGTTATCATGGAGATGAATGACATCTCTTTACTTAGCGTGATAGGAATGCGAAGATGGAAAGAGGAAGAATCTGATAGGACCGACAATAAGGGTAGGAAGTCGAAGTTGTAACTCTGGAATCCGGATCTAAGGAGGGGCCTAGCAAAAATATGTATAATAATATTTTAATTAAAAACTAAAAAATTAATTCAGATAAGTTTTAATACTTAAAAGGATGAAAAACGAGTGTAATAGACAGAAAACGAATGCTTCTATCTTCTTAAAAAGGAATAGAAACACTCATGAATGCAACTCTAGAATAAGAAAAAATGGAATAAAAAGATATAAATATTATCAAATAACAAAACGTAACCTTTATAAAACGTAAACCTGCCTAAACGAGACAAATCCTTCGAAATGCAGCGATTTTCTGTGTTAAAAAACACCCGTTCAAAATGGAAACCTGCCAAACCTGAAAGAATATTCCGTGCGAGTCCGGTTTACACAGGTTTTATCGTATATTTATAGAGGAAAGAATAAAGATAAAGAGTACAGAACACGAGAAATTATTTCCTAGGAGATGTCCACACATAAACATATGCTGATAATAGAGCTATATATCTATCTATATATTCTTTTATTATTGTTGTTATTAACTATTAAACGTTTCTTTTGTTTAATTTTTACAGTAATCAAGAACTTTTCATTCTTTACTCTCACTGTAATCAAAACGTTGGCATATTTAAGCTGTTGCCTACCAAATCTTATTCAAAATATATATAAAGCTTCATAAAGTTAATATATCTGAATTAAAATTTTAAAAAAACAATATATAAATATACTTTATTTATTTATTATAAACTAATACCGAAGTCTTAGGAACAGATACGCGGTTACTTCCTGGTATCCTTGACATTCCATCCTACTAGGTTAGGTCATTTCAACCTACAGGTCATAGGCTTTTTAATAGGATCTTTGGTTGCTTTACAAGATTAAAAAAAAGGATCTTTATCCATTTTTGTGGATTTATTTTTAATTGTTATTAATATTAAATGGTTTAAATCTATTAACATTTAAATAAAAATAAAACACCTTTGAGGATTTGAGCTTCTGTGTTGAGGTCTTCTGTGTTAATTTTGAACAAATTTTAGGCATTAAATTATACATAATAACTAAGAAAAGTCGTATTTTAACACTAAAAAACATAAGTATTAAGTCATTAAAATATTCTATGTTAGTCTGAAGATAGTAAGGACTTATTAATTTAATGTAAAATATATTAAATTCCAAGTTATACTTTAGATTTAAGAGGTAATAAATGATTAATAAATAAACTTACTTGCTCGATATCGAAATTTTCCATAGGAGCGGGATTAGGGCAGCTACTAGCGAAGTATGATTGCCCATCCACATAGATATTTTGAAGCAGATAGATGAGAATTATTAATCCCGACTTCATGATTAAATGCTCTTCTATCTTCTACTACTATTAATAAGAGTATATAAAGGGTTAAGAAGCGTGAATAAAACCGGAATATCAACTTCGACGTCACCAACCAATGGTAGAAAAGTTTAAGGAAACAGAAATTTTAGATTTATTAATATTAATCAACACGTTGAATTTAATTAAGTTTATTCATAGATGCAATGTATCTTGAACTTCAAGGATGGTTAAAGACAACAACCTTGAACCTCTGTTGAATTAACCTTAATTATATCAAAATTATAACAGATTTTTTTACGGATTTTAAAGAGTGTAATTCGTAAATTGATGGTAACACTTGAATATTTGATATGTTTTCATATAGAGTGAACTAATGATAGGATTTAGTTGGCGCTTAACCTTATCCGATGTGACCTGGATGACCTTCTTGCATGCTTATTTTAATGGTATATAAATTAAAAGTATGTGATTTATATCCTTAAATTCTAAAGGTCAGATTTAAATGTTTAAAAAATATCAATACATTATGTATTAATCCCAATTTAGACCATATTTTATAAGACATACAGTTGTATAACTAATGGAGTGCCCCAAGAACTCGGGCTCCTTTACCTTTGTAAATAAATAAATTAAGAAAAAAAATCAAATAAGTACAGGAAAAAGATATTTTTTTATGATACAAAGGTGTTTATATACGTGTAGATATATGCAATATCTAAGAGTTTACAGACCT
The DNA here is from genome assembly GCF_000671375.1 of Centruroides sculpturatus. Classification (NCBI taxonomy): domain Eukaryota; kingdom Metazoa; phylum Arthropoda; class Arachnida; order Scorpiones; family Buthidae; genus Centruroides; species Centruroides sculpturatus. Next base: position 37,393 of record NW_019385468.1, on the reverse strand, counting down.
AGTGGATACATTCATACTGTTACAGGAGTGAATGTATGTTTGCATTACTCTAATTTGCGCCCGTAATGTTGGGTCTAGTCACTTTATTGCTTACATTAAGATAATTTGTAAGACTTAAGTCACCGTAACAATGACCACCGTTCCTATTGGCTCACTTTTATATTGTAAATATAACGATAAACAAGTAGGAAGAGAGCATTTGAGTGATGTCACAGGAGGGTAGGTTGTTATCTACTCTTCGATATCAATATGAAAGTGACCAATGGTTAGCGATGTAGGAGGGAACGATGGGGTGATGGAAGAGGTTGAGAAACTAATTAACAACCCAAATTTCTCATGGTTTCTTAGGTTTATTCACAATGCAAGACATTCTGTAGGGCATTGTATGTTTGGTACTCTCACAACAAACGAGCTAAGAAATAATTTAATAATCGTATTAAGGAGAAACATTCGGCAAGGTGATGCAACAATTTGAAAGAAACAAGCAAGTTTTGACGCACAGAAAATTATAGCCATTGCATCCTTTTATAGATCAGATAGGTTTATTTAGAGTGGTTGGATTATTTTGAGTCAGTCTATTGCATTTTATCCTTTGACCATAAAAGCACCAAATCACTTTGTATTCGAATGATTTTCCTGACTCTTAATTTGATAACCTGCCTTTAAAACACAGCAATAAGGTAGTTACAAATTTCTCTTAAATGATTTGATGAATTCTTCCGGTCATTTATTATTTCCATGTGATTTAACGCTAGATATTCTTTTTAAAAAATCGTCAATAATGGCTAATGGCTAGTCTAAATAAGCACGTAAAATTGATTTTTGAAGATTTAGGTAAATAATGATTCAGTAGTTATTTATAAATCACATTTATAACACTATAGTATACTGGATAATGTATTATAAAATCCTTATTTAACGTTTAAAATCATATAAAACGTTTAATCATTTGAGTAATCAAGTAAAACCATAAAATATATACTGATAAACTTTATTATAATTATATTATTACAACTTTTATACTACAATAATAGTCTATAATATATGGCTGGATAATGAGGCCATTTTAACATTTTTTCGGTGTCTATGACAAAAGTTATATCATTATACCATTCAGTAAGAAACGTGTGAATAATTTTAATTATAAATAAATAAATATAAAGTGGATTTTAATAAATTAATTCACTTTTTCTTCGCAGTTATCCATTCTATTTCTGGTCAAACGTAGTCTACGAATTCCTCTATCGTCCATCAATGTATATAACTCTTGCTGAACGGCCGTATCCATTTTTGGTGTCCTCGACAATAACCAAATATATTCTACGAATAACAAGAAGAATATCGATATTAATTATTAAATAAATTAATTGATAAAAAAATATATATTTAATTCGAGAAAATTACCAAAATGTCCGAATGTCCCTCTCAAATTACTCGCCTCGTAACAACCCCATGCTAACGTGTAATTGTCGTAATCTGTATCCATTATGTAATACTTTATCGGTTCAGTAACTGAAAATATATTCGATAAATTACCGTTTTATTCGTATAAATCGTATATAAAAATCTGATGTAAACGTACTTCCTGGCATTCTGAACTCCATTTTTGCTGGTTGCCTTCTGTCTCGTACGTTCAGTTTTGCTAGTGCAATTCGATTATAGTGATTAGCGCTTAACCTGAATTTAAAAAAAAAATTGAATTTAATTAAGAAAATTAATCACATCTTTCAATTAAACGAGAAGTCTCTTACGTAGAAGCGAAGACTCCTCGTTCCATTTCTACTCCTTCTCCCGTTATTGTAATTTGAGTTGTCGGACAATTCCACGGAAATCCAAAAATAGAAAAAGTTCTTTCTATCTCGTACCATTTACCTGCAAACTACGAAAAAAGAACGTAAAAAACATTAAAAAATACGAATCCATTTAACGCATTAAACATCAGGAAAATAGCGAGTGACATTCTCGACTTCCTGGTGTTGCCCTTGACATTCTATCCACTTGTAGGTTAGGTCATTGGCACTTACCTTGTCTCGTTAGTTTATGCGATAAAGATCCTGCTTTGTTTATCTACAGAAATTTTTCTATCATTTTAAGGATTCGTTTAATTAAATACCAGATAAATATATAATTTACTTATTTAATTATTATCAAATTTCATCTTATTTTCGAATAGAAATAATATCAAATTTTTAAGCAATAAATACTGCTTCACTAAGATACACTAATAAGACTCCATAAGATACACTAATATACTGTAGAAAGTTGGACTAAAATCCTCATCAATTTAATGTTTTAATCTAGAAATCCTCATAAAAATGAAGTTTTTTTTTTAATTGCTGTAGTGTTTTAGAATGTGTCATAAAATCAACTTACTTTTACAATATCGAAATCTTCCATAGGAGTGGGGTTAGGGCAGCTACCAGCAAAATGGATTTGCCCATTGACGTAGATACATTGGAGCAGATAGATCGATATAAATAATCCCAACTTCTTCATGATGAAATGTCAACTTTAAAGAGTAAATAATGCTACTTAAGACTGTACTTTTATAGGTTAAATAAAACCGGAATTGCTGCTTCGACGTCACAAACCAGTCAAATTTAAGTTCAAGGAAGCGAAATGTTTGCTCTATTAATGTCAACTGCAATATAACAGTTTACTAAGGTTCTAGTCGCAAATGTAAATTAGCTGTTTCAGTTGTTATAAGATAAATAAATCATTAATAAAACTTTAATATTTTAATAATAAATACGACAATTTAGTACTATGTCCTATTTTTTGTAAGTAATTGTATACCGTGTGTAATTGTAATTATTACTTACAGTACTTAATTATCATATATATATATATATATTCAAATATAATTTACGGACAGACAGGTGACCGATAAGTCTAGAATCTCTAGATAGAGGAGGATGCCAGCCAGTATGGCCATTTGGGCTGGATCCTTCACATAAAGCACCCCTAAAATTTAGTATTTTGACTAAAAAAGTATGGTAAGAAAGTTAAATAAATGATAGTGTTAATTTTTAATTTCTGAATTAAAATCTTATTGATCTTTTATTTATTGTGATTAAATTAAAAGATTTCAATGCCAAGCATTGAGAGATATGAGATTAAGTTCTTGGTAATTCAATTTTATGCAATACCATACAAAAGATAAAGTATAAAGAAGCTAAAATAACTAATTTTATACTGTTATAATAGGAAATTTATACCAGTAATAAAGCGGGAAGTTGTAAGCCAACGATCGTAAAGAGGTTTTATTGTACTTTTTCTCGTGAATTTTTTCAATACGTTTCTGCACAAATCTTCCAGTTGATTTATTTTAGCTGTTAATTCTAGACACTACACTTGCTGTAGGTTTCCTTTCTAAACACAATATATGGTAATGTCTCTATAAACTGTCTTAATATTTTGAAAAGGTGATTTCAGAATTCAAAATCTCTGTCTGGGAATTGTTGTTTATTTTGGTTTAATGGAATATGGCGACCAACACGTGAATCAATCAAGGAGATGCCTCCCAGAAGGGCTTTCTACGAGAAACTGGCTCATGTTTAGGTGTTAGGCATGTGAAGAAAACCCGAAAAATTCCACTTGGAGATTAGACCAGAACCAGCAACCTCCTACCAGTGTTCAGTGGTTTTTATCCGCGTGTGCTATTCGCTTAATCTGCCATTGAGGGCCTATCAATTATGATAATGCTATTATAAATTTATATTGTAGTTGATGATATAACTTATTATTAATTGTTAATTGTATACCATACTGTTTTAGCTATTTGTTGGCACTTTATTCAAACCTTACCATGGATTCGGACCTATTTTGTTTGCTCTATTTGAAATATTCTCTCGTAGTCAGGAAATTACAATACTGAAAACCTTAAAACATGCAGTAAAAAATATCTTTGAGATAAGAAAAATGACAATAAAGCATTTACTGCAGAAAAATAATGACTTCAGACGGCTTTATGTGTGTACAGTACTTGACCATACCTATCACTGCAGAGAAGTTCTGGCATTAAAACAATTAACTAACGAAAAAAGCCGATATTTATTTGTGATAACTTTTAATTATTTAAATATAAATTCTTTATTCACGATACACTTTTCTCATAATGTCTGTCGCTTTGAATAACCACTTTCTACCATGTGAAGTGTATATGTTACGGCTAGTGAACCATATACAGCTAGAATTAACTGGCTAATGTTAACTTTATCCGAATTTTTTTGGTTAAAGCAAGAAGAATTTCGAACTTTATACGTATAAAAACCGCCTTTTATTCACGTGCGGATAAAGCTGACATTAAAAAGATAGGTTGAAGCAAATATAAGCCTTAAAATTCGGGTTTTATTCATACATTTTGGATAAAGTGAGAAGAAAATTTATTATTTCTCTATCGTATAAAAATGAGGTATAACTGGCAACCTTTATTGTAGTTAATACAATAATAATACAATAAGAGTTGCCAGTTATTTTAGGAAGTCTCCTGATTTAGTTTAAAAAATCGTATTTTTAAAGCTAAAAATTACAGATTTAGTTTTAAAATAACAAAGAGAAAAAAATATAGCAAAGAGAGTTGCGTAACTTTCCCGGCTGTTATGAGTTTCTATTAAAAAACTTTTGTACTATTAAGCAAAAATAAAATTGCATGTAACGCCATCTGTTATCAGATTTTGTTTTAAAAATTTTATATATATATTTTTAATTGTTATAAAATAGCAAAAGATTTAATTATGACGGTAGAAATGAGTTTTATAAAACACTGTAAATGCTAACAACAAGTAAAATCTTTCATTAAGTCTGACCCCTCGCGAGATATAACACATGACCAATCTCTATCTCTCCATCCTCTTGACCTTTTACAACCAAAATTTAATAGCATTAATGCCTCTTATATACAAGCTACCGTGCCAAATTTCGTTTCTTTATTTTCAACCCGTCCTGAGATATTAAGCGAAATAGACGCCAAAACACGCATACATATACACGAAATTTTTTAGCCTTTATTGACTTTTTTGGGGTCAGGGAGTCTCAAAATATGGAGATTTGCAAAAAAAACTAAAAGAGTCAAATTTGACACGATTCCAATATTTTTCCTTGTTATGTATATACATAACAGCCGGAAAAGTAAAAGTATGTTATTACGTTACGGCATCCTGTGTGCGCTCGAAAAGACTTTAAATAACTATATTTGTGTTTATTTTTAATTATTTGGACCCACCAGTGGCCATGCGGTCTTCGTTCCCTGAACACTGGAAGTTCGGTCGTGGGTTTTCTCCACGTCTGTAACGCCTAAATAGGGCCAGTTTCCTTAAAAAGACCTCCCGGAAGGCATCCCTCTAGGCAGATCTCCTAGGGGAATGACTTAGTACCGCCTACCAATAGCCGAATGGATAACACAACTGAACACTGGTCTTCGTACCTCACCAAAGATCTAAAGTTTTCAGGATTTTCTTCACGTGTCTAGGACCTAAATAGAGGCCAGTTTCTTAAAAATTTATCTGTTGAAACATCCCTTCTTGGCAGATTACCCTAGTGTTTCATTTCCTTATTCTATCATTCCACCCGCTCTTAGTGCCCAGGAAGGTATAGCCCTTTAGTTATCATTAGCATCAACATATTTTGCAATATGTCAAATTTTCAGAATTATATTCTTGTATTCTTTTAGCAGCAAATATACTAAACATGTATAATAATATAATCATACAATATTCCTAAAATAGAATATCGAATGACTGTCTTGAAAACTGAATGCATTGGTAACTCTTTCTCAATGTAATCCGATTTTCTATTGTTAATTACATAGTAAAAGCATTAATATCTACGCATACAAAATTTATCAATTATTAAAATTCATAAAAATTAAACTGAAGCTGTCATATTAGTTTTTATTAGAACAACGAACGTTTACAGGCGAGTACATTTTAAAATAAATTGTAGATTGTATAAGTGAGAAGCGAGAATCTAAAGTACTTCAATTTAAAAAAATGACTCAACTGAAAATTATAAAATATGTCGAGGAAATATTGAAAAAAATACGTAGATAAGTTCAAATTTTTCAAGAAATATTAAATTCTGTACATATCAAGCCGGAAACTAGCCGAATTTTGAGCCGAAACGTTCCTCGCATCACTCTCACATCATCGATAAAATGTGAGAAAGATGCAAAGAAAGAGAACAAAATGAAAGGCAACATCTGAAGAAACTCTTATCATTGCAAGATCTTATTTAATGCAAATAAAAAGTAGATTTAGCGATAACACTAACCTGTTTAATTGTTATTGCAAGTACAGAAGACGACACGAGTATATTAATTAACACTTGAATAATGATCAATTTCTCATAGATAGGTCCTCCAGAGAGATATTCGCTTTAAAATTTTGCAGGGAAGTTTGTATATTAGGGGATTGATAATTTATTAAAATTAGCTTTGCCTTAAGAGTAAATATGAAAATTATAAACGAAAAGTAAAATAAATGAATACACTGCAGATCTGTTTATAGAAATGCTTGATTATGATATCAGGGAGTGGCAGATCAAGTATGACATCAACATGGGGATGTCTTAAAATTGTTGACAAAATGAGACAGGAAGGGAATAGATAGCCAACAAGGACTTAAAATTGATGACATTGTATTTGAATGACCCCTTGGTTGATGGCCCAAGTATTGCGTTGCCTTATTCCATCAACCTACCCCACCCAATTAGCTTTTCTGTGTTGAAATAAAATATATTTAATGTCTTAATATTTTGATAGTTCTAAGTTATGTGAGGTCATTTTATTTCAAATAAATAAATAAGTCAAACTGGAATAATTATTTTATTGCCTGTGGTCTTTTGATTTATACAATTTGTTAACCTTCTTTTTTTTACATTTATATCGCGTGCAATTTCGTGTTTTTATTTCTCCTGAGGAATTTCAATTTGTAGATCCAAGAAAAACTTCTTGAAATTTAAAATATTACTCAGATAAGTTGTAAATTAATTATTATTCTTATTATTATTCATTTTTCTGGATATTTTAAATTTCAGATATTACGAAATGAAAATGGGTAAATAATTGAACATCAAGGAATAAAAAAAAAATATTTTGCAACTTATATTAATATGTTTGAATTAAATTGTATTTATTAAATAATAGTTATTTCCAGAATATTTGAGGACTTTGGCTGATCGCCCGCAACACACGGGCGATCAGCCAAGGGTGAATGCCTCCCGGGAGGACTTTCTATGTGAAAGTGGCACGTGAATGCCTCCAGGGATGACTTTCTATGAGAAAATGGCACCTATTTAAATATGTGAAGAAAACCCAGAAAATTCCACACGACCAGTCAATTGGTAAAACACGAACCTGAGGGCGACTTTCAATTTTCAATGATTTTATCCAGTCGGCCATTGGTGGAATTTTTGAGAATATAACCAAGGATAGGAAATCTTCACTTGAACAGTGAAGATTTCCTATCCAGCAGATTAAACTGTACATCAGCATTTCTATTGTTAATATACTCAGTGTTGAAAATAATTCTAAAAAAAATAATAATTTCAATACCATGACTTTTTCAGCATTACAATCATTAAAATCAATTCAACTCACTGAGTAGATAGAAAAGGGGATGTTGAAGAGTGTGCTTTCTTCTTACATCAAATTTAATGAAAATTAATAAAATTTGATTTAGCATTTGACATTCAACATTAATAAGTAAAGAATTTCTTTAGGAATACTTCTAACGTTCTCTTGTAACTTGCCATACACGATCACAGGATCTGAAACTTGTGCCATTGAAAAAATATATGAAACAAAATTTAACAGTATGAAAAAAGACTTAACATTACAAAAATTGCTGTTATATTCATGTTGAATGTGAATGATCGAATGAACCTATTTGTTTTCTGAAGAGTAAAAATAAAAAAAAGGTAGTGGTAGTTGTTCGGAGGTTATTTTGTATGCCTTTTTGTTCAAAAAAGAAGTTCCTAAAAAGTGGCCGTTTTTGAGAGGTAATTATTAATGGAAATTTGACTATTTATAACTATGCGAAGAGGTTTTTTTGAGAATTGTAAATACTGTATTCTTCATTTAACACTTCTGATAGAAACGTCAATGAACAGTGAAAAATTCTAATCAGGGACACAAAACATCTCAGTTTATCGGATATTTTAGTAATGATGTTTTTACTTACCATTTATAAGTTTTAAATACTTCTCATTTCGACAGTTTTGACAGATGTCGACATTTCGACATCTTTGCTCTCAACTATAAGCTTGACTTTAATCATGGAGGCCGCCATCTTTAATCTTTTTTTTATCCGATCCAAACGATCCTACATCTACAGGATTCTAGTACACAAATAGCATAGAAATGAAATGCTTAGAATATTTTTAAATTATATATTAATGTATGAACGACAGCTGGATAATTTTGTATTTTTTAGTGATCCACACGCAAAAAGTTCAGGATATCTTAAACAGGATACTGCAATTTCATTCAATTCAAAGTATAATTTCTGGGAATTATCCTTGACTTTCTCAAACAAATCAGAATTTAAATAACTGGATTTATGAGAAAGGGAAACGCAACAAATGGGTAATCAGCCAAAATGGGCACTTCCACGGGAGGAAACTGGATCCTATTTAGGTGTTAAACATGCGAAGAACACTCAGAAAACTCCGGATGCGAACCCATGACAAGTATTCAGTGGTTTTATCCAGTCGGTCACTAGTAGGCACGAATTTAAATGAGAACTAAATATTCTATAAAATAATAAATATGGACATTTATTTAATCACTTCGAGTTTACATAAAGATGTTATGAATATTTAATAAGTTATCAATGTCACGTCGCCATTATTATTAAACAAGTAATAAATTATTCATGTGCAATTTTGATGACTGATAGTTCGAAGTCCTTCGTGATCAATATTCAACGTTGTCAATCTTTCCATCAACGTTTTTCTGACATCCGGATCCATCGACGTTTTTCGAGATAACAGCCATAAATTTTCTATTAAAATAAAAACATTTAATTAATTTCTGCGTACAAGTAATTATTTACAAGATAATAATATTTGTACAACGTTTCCTCTACCTGTATGCCCTAAAGGTCCCAAAACCGGCGAACACGACCATACCACAGCATAATTTTTATAATCTGTATCCAAAATCTTTAATGTCGTAGATACGGGAAGACCTATAACTAAAGAAAAATAAATTACAATTTAATCATATTTAAAAAAAAGAAAAAAATTAAAGTAAATTAATGAAAAAATAAACGACCAGTACTTGTATTATATTGGACCAATAATGTCGCTGGATCGAGCGATTCCAGTACAGCTTCTCCTCTAGAACTCTGTTCGATACCACTAAAATACGAAGAAAAATATCCTTAAAAATGAACGAATTACTTAAATACGAACAGTAAATTTTACAGGAAACATACAGCAAATTGATACCAGTGGTGGTCAGAGTTAATTTCCCATCATTGGTCTTTATATACTTAGTCTTTATGCAACGAACACCGTCTTGAACTAGTGAAGTCTTCTCGATTTCGTACCAAACTCCTAAAAACTGGGATTAAAATTTCGCAAAAATAAATAAAATAAAAGAACGTTTTACAAAGAGATAATTAAACTTTATATCTATTTCGATAAGAATTTTAATTAGAAACACGTGGTTAATTATCTAAAAAAGAAAAAAAACCCGACTCGAGACAGGTATGATTAAGGTTAACAGCTTACACAACGGACAGGTCACGAGCGGACATCTTCACTTCCTCGAAGCGCATCATCCCTTATATAGGAAGATAAATCATCTTCCTATATTGAAGGATGATGCGTTATCTTCCTAATCTCGGATGATGTACACATTTTATATCGATGGATAAGAGACATATCTAAGAAACGAATTCGGTAAACACCCGCCAGTCGTAAACGCGACAATAAAAACGTTAAACGTCACAATAATCGCAATAATAATAATAAAAAAAATTAAAAAAAAATTACTTACACTTCCCATATCGAAACCTTCCTGCGCGGCATGTTTAGGGCACGGACCGGAGAATGGCCTTTGTGACAGGACAGTGACCGCCTGATAGATGAATATACAAGCGACAACCCAGGTCATAACGATGCAGTCTAGATCCGGACTGACGTGCCCTAGAGTGACCTAGTCACCAATTTATACGTCCCTATCCCGGGAGGTGGAGCCAGTAGCGTCGCGTTACTTATCGTCATACCTCCTATTCACCTCCACGTGCCGAGAAATCTACCTTTATTCCTTTTCCTGTATTTTTGTAACCTTGAACTCCATCCGATCTCTCCTTAATTAATATTTATGGCCGAATTATATATTCGATACTAAGTGAAGTAACGTGAATCAAACAGATCCGGGATTATAATTACAACATATTTTTATTTATTTATTTATTGACTAAATTACGTTTTATGTACATTAAAATTTCAATGTCTCCTTTTCTTTTTCGATTTCGATGACTTTCTGGAATGTCGCCTCGAAGATCTTTTTCTGGATCGCGACGGCGACGGCGATCGCGACGAATTGGACGACGCGTCAGACGGAGACGAACCAAGATGGCGGTCGTAGGACGATGCGGATCTCCTGCGACGTTTCTTCCGTCTCCTTCGATCGCTGCGATTTTCGGGCGAGCGATGGCTATAATTTCGTCTCTCGCTTCGATAGCCGCTTCTCCTCTCTTCCAAATCTCGATCCGCTGCCCAAAATTCGTTATCCGGATTCCTAAACACGTGCAGAAAGTTACAACTGGAACCTTTAGGGCAGCGGTTTCTATGGAAGAGACCTAAAAAATAAACAATGTGATCATTGCTTTAAGTCGAAAAATCTAATTGATTAATTAATATTCCGAAAAGTAAATAAAACTAATTTAACGAAGCATCATTCAATGTTTGGTGACAGCATTAAAATTTTTACAGCATCCTGCCTACAGTTTATCTTTTAATCAGATTATTACTTAAAACTTTACATTAAGTAATAAATAATAATAATAAAATTTAAGTGTGATAAAAATCATCAAGCAAACTTCTTCCCTGAAGATTTTGATGAGAAGTAAAAATATTTCTGTATATAATCTAGCTTATCAATATAAGTTGAAAGCAAGTGTACACTATTTGCAGGTTGAGGGAGAAGAAGCAAACAAGGCTGTCTGACCAAACTTCCAAAATTTAATCATTTATGTAAAATATATATATATATATATAAATGATGTAAATTAATGTTAGTTTTTGATAAATGGTAGTTTTATCTGTTTCATTTATATTATTTATACGTTCTTTTATGACTTTTGGAGAGATGAAATGTGCATTTGTGAGCGGTTCGGGCTCGTCTTGCCCTTCTCAAATGCTGAACATCTGCATAATTTTTCTGTAATTTATTTAACTCTAATGGATTTTTGTATTTTTTGTAGAGTAATTTTAAAAATTAAAAAAGAAAAAACATTTCTATCAGATTCAACTTCTGATCTCTTAAAAAAAATGAGTAATTTATTATCAATAAATATTTCCATTAACGATTACTCAAAAATTATTAACCGATAAATTAGTCGTTTTCTTTAAATGGACAAAATATTTTTATATTTAAATAAATTAAGAAATATGAATTTATTGTGTGTTTCTTGTCTCTGGCAGATTGGATAATAGAGATTCTAAGAGTACTTAATGATGTATCAACAACAGATTTCAGTCTGGTACATTAAGTTCGTTTTAATCCCCATGATTAATTTATATCCTGTATTACAAATTCTAATTACTGTAATTACTAAATGCACCTTCGTCCAAGCATGTAAAATAAAATTACGTAATCTACTTACTAATAATGGAAATATTTAACAACTTTTCAAATTGCTGGCTTTTATGTAATTATTCTAAATTATTTAATTGCAGAAGTTATCGATGGATGGTGACAGCTGGCTTATAATGCCAAATTAGTTGACCGCTAAATAATTTAATTATTCAAATCTGTTCTGGATCCTCTAAACTTTTTCTTGTGCATTTTCAGTCAGGTGTAATTCATCCTTCTACACTGACTAAAATTAAACTGACCTTTCAACCTGCAATTATGTCAAATTGATAAATTTAATCCAACCTAATTTGCAAATTAAAAAAACTAATAAAATAATCTAAAAATATTAAATATTTGTTATTTTCACTAAGTAAAATATAACAGATACATTGTTTAATAAATATTTTTAAAGTTAATCTTACAGAAAAAAAATCTTTTTTTTTTTATAAAGAAATATTTTTGATATGTAATGAGGAGGCCAGATGGCCAAAGTTTTTAGTGCATAAACATTCTCGCAATCTTCTCCAAGCATTTGAAAATAATTCCTATAAAATATATGCTAATTTTCCTAGTATCAAATATACAGAAAATTATTTATAAATATTTTATTTTAAATTTTACTAATTATTACTTCAAATATTTTATGAAATAGAACATTTATAAATTTTTGCATTTTAATATATTTGAAAATAACTGGATTGGATTGATAATAGAAGGCAACACAACATGCAGATGATCTGCCAAGAAGGAGAAGGTGTCTCCTGAGAGGACTTCTATTGGAAACTGGTTCCCATTTAGATATTTGGAATTAGACATATTAAGATAACCTGGAAAACTATGTGGCCAGCCTGTCAAGAAGGTGCAAACCTGTTACCAGCATTCAGTGGTTTTATCTATTCAGCCAATGATGACACATGTTTGGAAATAAATATAAAGGATTTTCATTTAGTAGAAGTTATCGTTTTCTATGTTTTTCTATTTCACTGATTCAAACTAAATGAAACTCACTGACTGTGCAATACTACAGTTGTAATTGCATTTGTATACAAATAAAATCATTATAAGTTTTGATATTTTTCTTTTATTAGAAAATAGTTTTAATATAATTTTATAAATTAAAAAATGGTTAAAATGAAAATATCTGAATATAGGTATATCTCACTATTCATGCTAATAGGTAAAGTAAATAAAATTTGATTAAAATTTATTTAATAAATGTAATTATGTAAAGAAAAATCAAATAATAATATATAATATTATTAATTATAAAATATAATACTATATATTAGTTAATAAGTTAATATATTGGAGCATAAGCATTTATGCGTTTATATACAGGGTGTATTAGAATGACATTTTAAAAATTTGGGGGATTGTAGAGGATGAAATTTTGAACGTTCTGATATAAGGAACCTATAGCCGGAAATTTGAACTAAAGTGTCTACAGCTGTAGGAAGTGCTTGACTGCCCTTCACTTTCGTATTTACCCTTCCGTCCATTGATGTCATGTTATTGCTGTGGATGGAAGATTAAACACACAACTACAGTGGTCTAACTGAGCCTGCATACATGATGTTGTGTACTTAGTGCTTGTCGTTCTTCAGGTCACCTCTTGCATCCACTGGCGCTGTGCTGTAAACATACAGCTAGTCAACGTGAGTCAGTGTACAGTTGTCTGCTTATGGTTCTTCACGTGTGAATACATTCTGGTGTCATGGAGGGTAACTACACATTTGAAGAACTTGCTGATATGCATTTGTGTTATGGTGACGCTCGAGGGAATGCCAGTGCAGCATACCGATATCAAAGAACATGCAAAGTGCTGTAGAAACTTTATATTACATTTCCGGCTATAGGTTTCTTATATCAAAATGTTCAAAATTTCATCCTCTACAATCCCCCAAATTTTTAAAACGTCATTCTGATACATCCTGTATATAATTTTGAAAAGACCCTCATTATAGCAAAAATGTAACAAATGTATACAGATATTCAAGTTATGCAAAGGATGGATAAAGAAGTTTATTATTATTAAGAAATTTAATTTATGTAAATATATCTCAAATTCAAAAAATGTAAAATAAAATTTAAAAAATCAATATATATATAGACTATTGAGATTATACCATTATACTGAGTATTAATGAAATGATACAACCAGATTTTTATTTGATTAAAAATGTTTATCAGGCTTGGTTTTATATGTAATTATGTCATCTATTAGATACATAATGTCAAACTTTTGTATAGAAAATTCTCTATTAACAACTTTTTTTTGAGTTAATGAACTCTGAATGAAAATGCATATAAAATAATTTTGAACATGAAATTGATTTACTAAATATTAAAGTTTTCTACAAAAATATAGAACATTTTGGTTTGATTATATCAATAATGATAAAATTAATTTCATTGATGTGTTATTTTGTTTAACATAAATTAAATAGCTGGTTTTTGTTTTATTGGTTCTATATGTACATTTTAATAGAATGACTGAGATGATAAAAGGTATGAATATATATTAAATTTTAAAAACAAAGTAATTTCATAGGAAAACAAGTGCTTTACTCATAGAATTCTTATTATTATATTTGCCATTTCTCTGACAAAAATAACATTTCACTGAAAACAAAAATAGTATTACAGAACACAGTAGTATGTATTAAACAGAGTTTAGACAGATATATTTATAATTTCAAATTTGAATTATATTCTACAAAATAGTGTTCTGTACATTTAAAATTTGTTGGATGATTATAGTTTTGTTTTGTTTTTTTTTAAATGTGCGGAACTTCCATATTTTAAGCACTTTCATAAATACCATTCCGTAATATCAATAAGAACTAATGATGACTACAGAAAAACGTTTCTTTTGTAATAAAATTATCTTCAGTAACTTTAAATAAGCAAGTACCGGTACTTCATCATATACTTATAACAACATATAATACAGATTTTACTTTATTTCAAGATAAATAAGTAATTCTGTAGTATATCATTTTAATAATAAGTTATCATTATTATAATGTTGGTGGAATGTATCCTACTCATTTAATACCAGTACATAGTGCTATGTCAAACTAAGATCAAGACATAGCTGCAGAAAGCAACGTGTTTTGTTTATGTGCTATTTGTGTAAGTATCTGTGTTTAAGAATTTCCTGATTATATAATGTGTTAAGTATGGAAGCCTTCTGTACTGTGGTGCATATGCTGTAATACAGCCCTAATATTTCTACACTTTAATGTATTTTATGACACCTATGCAAGAAAGGACTACAGGCCCAATAAGTTCTATCCACTTTCCATAAGTATTTTATTTTGCTGATAAGTCCTGAGTATTTACTAATTTTTTTTTGTATATGTGTTTTGTAGATTGCGACTGTTTAAAAAAACTATGTCTATGACGTATTGTTTTATCTGCGATTATGGCTCAGTCCAAATATATTTTGTGTGCATTGTTTTCTATAACCATCTAGGATATATACTGGGGTTTAACAGTTTGTGTTTGTGTGCAAACATTTGATGTGTTATGTTTAATATTTAGTTATGTCAATGTGAGTAGTCAATTTGTGTTGAAAACTTGCAGCCCAATGTAATGTGTTATATAGTTTTGTGAATGATGTAGTATTTCCTAAAATACTGTCTAGAAGCATTGTCCTAAAATGTGCTTCCTGTAGTTTTTGTATCATTATTATTGTTGTATAGTGAAATTTCACTATGCAAAATATTTATTACTTAAATCAAAATTGGATGAAAAAATATAAAACTGTTTTTATAATATCTTATCAAAATTCATAATCCAAAAGAAAAAATTTCAATTACACTAGTTCACTTATTACAATCTTTTAAGAACATCATTTCATTAACAAAACAGATAATAATACAAATAAAGAATCACTGTACAGTCATATTAATTTTTTTATATTTCAATTTTCTTTGGGGAAGAAATTCTTAACTGTTCAAAAGAATATAACATTACACCAACATCCAGTAATAAATATTTGGATATTGAAATATTTCAAATTTTTGTAAAATATCAAATGGAAAGAAATGATGATTATGGCATTTATTTATAATTTATAAATCTTATTAGCTACATTGCAATTTATATACAGATAAAATACATTATTATCAATCACAGCAACTCTCATGTTTTTATTGTACCAACCAAATTGATTCTAGTGTTGAAAAAATATCATTTTCTCTAACCTTTGAAATGTTAATTTAGTTATAAATATATAATTGTATTGATATTTATTTATGAAGGATATTAAATCAATTAGTCTTTGAAAATCACATTTCTTAGGAATAAAATCCAAATGTTATATAAGTGTTCAGTATAAGACTAATTGCAGTTTTGAATATTTGTCAAGCAGGAAATAATGTAGATATTAAATAAGATTATTAGATACTTTTGAAAACTGATAATAATTTAAAAAAGATTAATAATAATTGTTGCTTTAAATTTACCAATAAATAAATATGTTATTGCTTTTTTAATGTTTTTACAAATGCATATTTATCTATTAATTGGTGCCATTAATTAAAAAATATTATTAATAAGATTTTAATATAACTGACTTTTAATACATACCAACTGCAAAGCTGTCAATGGAAGAACAAAGTTTAAACATTCTCCAACTACATCAATAGTTAAGGTAGATCTAATATCTTAGGATTTACAAGATATTATAATTGATATTGATTACACCCTCATTATGATTATATTAATAGAAACTTGACAAAACTATTATAGTTTAAAATCAAAACTATTCTTGTTTTTTTACAATATAGTTGGAAATGATTAAAAAGTATACAATGAGCGAGTATATAAAACATAAGGATACTGAAAGTATTATTTGACTGCAGACATAACAGCTGAATCCTTTCATTTTATTAAGTGAACTAAGCCAATTCATTCAGCTGTTTGAAGATATTTCAATGAATGCAGGAATTCTGTCCTTATGGAGCCATTATTCCTCCTCTCCCATTCCAACTATGGGAAGATTAGAATTTGATTTTCCATTTTAAGATATTACTACCATGTTTATTTAATTTGTAATAAATTTAAACAATTATTTTGCAAATTATACGAATTTTTTTATTAAATCTACTTAATACTAATTAAAATATAACAAAATTTTTATTATGAACTCCTTAAAAATATATATATATACAGGTAACCCCCGTATAACACGGTAGTTACGTTCCAAAAAATTGCAGTGTTATGCGAATCCGTGTTATACGAAACAAAGAACTAATACGAAAAGGAGGGTTAGGTTCCAAAAATTAAAAAACATGCTAGTATATTTTCATAATTAAGATAAATATCTTCATTAAAATTTTTTAAGTGATACATATTAATATAAATTAAACAATGTTTTCTTCGTCATCACTAAAAACACTATTAATTAACTGAGAGCGTTTTCTTTTTGGCAAGTTATCCTTATCCTCTGAGCATTTTTCTGCATTATCTTCAGATCCATGCTTTACCTTTTGCAAAATGTATGTAATTTTAGATTGCTTGCTTCTAGTTAAAAGATCTTTATAAATTTCCTTATATGGTGCTAAGCACTTATGAAGAATAAAGCAAGTATGGAATAAGGGAAAAACATTCGGCAACATCAGAAGCAGAAGCATTGCGATCTGGCAACATTGAAACAAGTTTCGAGAAGGACCACGTGTATCGACAGAAGGCGAGAAGAGAAAATTTACATACTTAAGTACTAATAGTTCACGAAAATTATTTTTTTCGTGAACTATTATTACTTAAGTATGTAAAAATTTATTACATTTGCTGTTGTACAAGGGTTTTACCCAATTCTCGAACCGTGTCAGAGTGAATCCGTGCTATAAAAGTACCGTGTTATACGGGGGATGGTACCAATTCTCGAACCGTGTTAGAGCGAATCCATGCTATAGAAGTGCCGTGTTATACGGGGGTTACCTGTATATATAATTTATTACTCATTTAAAATTTTATAATCTTTTTCAGTTTAATTACAATTTAAAATTAACTTCTACCTTTTATTTACAATTAGAGATCAAAGAAATTATCATTATATAATAATTAAAGAAATAATCAATATTTTCATTAAACATACCACAAATAGCACTCTTCCATTTAATTACATTTGTAAATTCACAGCTTAACTGTTTTCCACCATACCACCTGGTATTAAATAATCTAAAAGCTTTTTCTGCTTCTTCTTGTCTAAAAATTCCAAAAAATAAAAAGAAAAGTTATATACAGTTTAATTAAATTCATTAATTTAAATCAACATATTTATTAAATACATTACGTAAAAAAATAAACAACAAGAATTACTTTGAATATTGTACATAGACATTTCCTCGAAGGTGAGGTTCGTGATTACAGCAAACTTTAAACTGAATAACTTTGCCAGCTTTTTTAAATTCAGGTAGTACATCATCATAAAATTCACAGAAATGATGGTACGTTTCACTGTCTTCGTATTCTAAATTACAATCAGCATCATAATCATCACAATTACTCTGTTCGATACTAAAATGACTGTACATTCCCTTTATCAGTAGAGTATGACTAATTTCAGGTTTTGGATGTGATCTAGAACACCTGAAAATTAACAACATAATCATAGTGTGAGTAATGAATTTCACTTATAATTTGATATTATTAAATAATCCAACACTCAACTTATTAATTAGAATTGTATAACACTTTTCTACCATCATATGATAAATTATTGAATGCTGAAAACTGAGATCTTATCAGTTATTAAAGGAATTTAAACTACTTTCAATTGACCGCAAAACTTTTCAATAAGCTGAAATTTTATCATATCAAAAGAATAAAATTTAGCTGCACTATTATAAATATAAAATAATTTCAAAATGTTTTATTTGCTTGTTTTCTGTACATTCTTAAAATAATATAAAAATTATACATGTATTTAAAATTAATCAATACATAAAGGGCAATAATTCCTTTCTGAAAAAGTTCTCCACTTAATAATTTGAATAAGTTCATGTCTGCATCTTTAATTTCATCATCATCTGAAAAGTGGTCCAAACAAGTAAAAATCAGAGGGTGCTAAGTCCAGACTATGCACAGGATGGTTTGATCCATTACCTCCCACATACACTTTTTAGCCAGTCTAAAGAGAGTTGCATTATAATGCAGCAGGCATATCATCCTGTGCAAAGTCCAGACTTAGCACACACTGATTTTTACCTTTTTAGACTTCTTAAGAAACCTTTTAGTATGTTATACTTTTCAGATGATGATTAAGTTAAAAATGCAGTCATGGACATCTTCAAATTATTAAGCGGAGAATTTTTTCACAAAGGAATTTTTGTCATTGTCTCCCACTGAAAAAAGTGTTTAGAAAAAAAATGGAGACTATATACTTTTAAATGGATAATTTAATTTTTTAACGTAATTTGTTATTAAGTTGTAATAAAAGGTTGTATCTTACTTTTGGAACATAACATAATGTAAATTATGGATATGTACAGCACTTCCAAGAACTTAAATCTAGCATTATTATTTCCATTAATTATGACATTAAAAAATGATTTTAATGTTTAGTTTAAAAATAACATAAACATAATAAATTTTAATCTCAATACAGTTTGATAAATAAAAACTTTAATCCTTGATCAATAATTTGTGTAAACTAGAAAAGGAATCTATAAAATATGATGTATTTTAACATTAAGCACCTTTTTCTAATATTATCACCATTAATAGTCTCTAGAAATGATAAAGAATTTTAATTTTTAGATTGTAATTAAAACACCCTATTTAATGCTGTCAAGAGAGATTTAGCAGTCCAAATGCAATCAAATGTGGTATAGAAACATTTCAGGACTCACAGAAGACATTTCTATAATAAAAATTAATACCAAACCTTTCCACTATGGCACTTTTGGCACTGCAAGAAAAAATAAAGAAAAAAACAGCTTCCTCTGCTTAACCATACATACAGCAGTCAAGTTCTAGGTATTAAAAGTGACCAAAATTGTTTAATATCAGTATTATTGGTTATGATGGCTATCACTTTTGTCAGAATGTGCATTTCTTGTAAAGCTGTTTGAAGACAATAGTAACTACACTAAGACTGCACTTTTGGAATTCTGTCATCACAGCTCTGAAATAAATGATCACTCAATTCAAAGAAACTGGTTTCATTGTGTTATACTCCAACTGCAATAGGACAATGCTGTGAGTCAATTACTTTCATGCAAGATGGAACATCTCTACATTTCAGATACTTCATACAGAATTTCTTCAATGTTTTGCCAACAACAGAGTGATTAGTTGTGCACTTCTCTTTCTCCAGAACCTTGTCCATGTGATTTTTGGTTGTGAAGACTTTTAAAAAGTGTGCTTTATCAAGGACAAGTTGCAAACTTGGCAACTTTCAAAAATGATATCACACTGCATGTGAAAAGCATCACAGAAGACCAATTTTGATTAGTTGCTAGACATACTGTTCATTGTCTTTGGGTTTTACACCATCAGATTGAAAACCAGATTGAGTAGTATTTCCTGCATCATTCAGATGTCAGTATAGCATGAGTGTCTTGTATAAAACATTTATTTACACATCAAAAGTGCCATAGTGGCAAGTTTTGGTAAGATTTTTTTTTACAGAAATACCATCTGCAAGTCCTAAAATGTTACTATCTCATATATCATATTTTATACATAAACATCACAAAACCGAATAAATTTGTAAAGCAAAACAACAACCAGATTACATCTAGTGATGCCACGAATATTCGGCTACTATTCGGTATTCGGCTACTTTTTTTAATATTCGGTATTCGGCCGAATGTTGCATACTATTCGGCCGAATAGCGAATAATAATTTAATTAGAACTGTTAAAAATGTTTACAATTTCCTCTTCTCTTTTCTTTTGCAACTCTCTTAAATCCTTTTGTTTTTCAAACAATTCTTGTGCTTCTTTTTCACGTTCTAACCATAGCATATGTTGCCTTTCTCTAAAAAAAATTTTAATATTTGACATTCTTTTAATTCATTCATAAATGAAAATAAATTCATTATGTAATATATACTACAACATTGTAAAAATGAAAATTCTATATAAAATCAATGCTACTTTCTTAAAAAAAATATAAAATATTTAAAATTGATTTTATAAAATAAGTTTTCTTTTTATCTATAATCAAATAATTAATATTTTTAAGTACCAAAATACAAATTTTCATATATAAGGCTGTATCAATAGCAATTTTACAATGTAAACTTATAGCAACTAGGATCACATTTTTGAGATTATTTCTAATATTTCCCACAAAAAAAATATATGAAGGAAATTATAAAAATCTTCAAGTTATCTTTTAAGCATATCAAATTTACTCTTTGTACTAACATGAAGATTTGTTTTGTTACTATAGACAAACCCTGCTCTCACTGTGTTGTCTGTAGCAACCTTTGAATCATTTCAATTATGTAATAAGCTTTCTGATTTTTACAGCTAATTATTTTAAGCAGCATGATAAGTACTCTTCCTATCATTAATCAAAAATCAGAAATTAAATTGCATGGCCAATTAATAGAAATTTTAGAAAAAATAATAGAAAGCTTTATAGTGTTAATAATGCATTACTATTAAAAGTTATCTATTAAAATTTTAATTCTATTATACACTTATGTAAAGGAGGAATAAACATTATTTTATTAATTACCTTTCTTCACCTCATTGTACAATATTTGTGGGAATGGAAAAAGCNTTGTGCTGCAAGATTTAATCATTATTTATATTATTATTAATTTATCTATTAATTAAAATTATTTAATGTTACATAAAACTATTAAAAAGTAATAAATTTTTATATCAAATATACAATAAAATGGTATGAAATAGATGATATATAACAATTATTTAATCCTCTTCCTTCCCTAACATATTTTTCGTAATAAATTGAAAAGTTCCTCCTAGATATGAACCACTCATTTGCCAAACTGATTGCCAAAGGATTTTTCAACAGTATTTATGTAAGAGTTAATAAATTTTGATTAAAATACATATATAATATAATATAATAAAATATTATATTATATTATATAATTATAATAGAATATATATATTCTATTATATTATCAATGTGTCAATATTCTGCTGTTAAAAAAATTTCTAATTTTTTTTACAGTATATTCTCAGTAATTCAAAGTGGAAAAAAAACTATTTTGTGTTAACTATACTTAATTTTTTTAATGCTATTTTATGTTACAATTTTGTTATTTTTTTGTATTTTTATTTTATTTTACAATTTCACCAATATCCTAATATGTTTTTGTTCTGTATACAAATATATCTGTATATCTTAAATAATCCAATAGTTATGTATTAAAACCAAACAAATTATAGCTTGATATAATTTAGCTTTTCAAAAAATAGAACATCACTAAAACTATGCAAATTTTTTTCATTTAATAAATTTATTATTATTATTTAATAAAATATAGAAAATACTTAGATTTTAAGTGATTAATTAATTATATAAAAACAAATCTTTACCTTTTTGTTCTCGTAATTTAGCTAAAGCCTGTCTCTTAAATTTTCTGCGAAATTTTTTTAACAAAGCACGGAACTTCTTATGGCTGAAAAAATATTCTTTCTTAAATATGGTAATATGCTGATCTCTACAATAATTTTTTTATATTAACTATAATATTATATAGAAATAAAATTCTAGATCTATCTAAATATGCAAATAAGCAAACTACATGTGAGATCCAGACTTTTTACCGAATTTTCCGATTAATATTCAGCATTTTTCTAAACCCCCAATTTAATTTTCCTTTAAAACATAAACGACAATCTAACGAAAAAAAGGGAAAATTTCCGATCTCCCCTTTTGTTTAAAGTAAACATCCGTCCATTTCGAAACTAATCCCACATTCCAACTCCAAAGTTGATAGTTAGCATGGGACCCGAAACATTAAAGCCCGTTACTGCGGGAAAAAGAATCCTTCCATCCATCCTGACAGTGAAAAGGTTTAACAACCTGTTGCCGGATTGGGAGACCTACACCCTCCCCGGCGGTTCACATACACATAATTTAAAATATGCCTTCATAATTAATGTTTTGAACAGAAAAAAATAACAAAATGCTCATATACTATATCTTTTTTTTTTTTTTTTGCATATAATAATATCCTAATATATATTGAATATAAATAAATGCCATTTTCTTCTGTAAAAGAAGAAAAATTTTAACAGTATTTAACCATCAATTATTCTTATAAAAAGCAAGACTGCTGCATATTCATGATTGTCACAGGGATGAATGCCTATGATTACGGAGTAGAAACCAAAGTATTCTATCACAACAAACAGAACTGATCAGAAAATAGAGATGTATAATTACTATAATTCATATAAAAATGACAATGTTTATTTATTTGTATAATTAAAAATGAATAAGTAAATAAATAATTTGCAGATTAATATTTTTTTCCTTTCATAATTCTACCATATTGATAAATTTAATATATATAATTTAAACTAAACAAAATTAGAATATATATTGGTAAAAATGATATAAAATATATAAAAGTTTGGTTAATAGAAATCAAATATTCTCTTTTCTGTGTATGAAATTGTTTCTTAGATCTCCCAGTAAGAGAATATCTTGATAAAAAAAATTCGGTCTGAAAACCATTGTTCAACTTCCCACATGAAAAAGATACTATCAACAATCAGAAATGCTGATATCAAAGCTGTTCCATTACCTGAACACTGGGAGTTCAGTTATGGAACCAAAGCTATAGATCATACCTATAGGAATAAGAAAGTCAAAGGAACCATATCTCTACATATGACCTCTACATATGACCCTTCATGAGTTATAGACCCCTGAAATCAGCCTAATTCCAGGACATGAGCAATCAGGAGTCACACTGTGCTCTCTGCTAACAGTAAGAGTATCACATTTAACCCTCACAATTATGCAGGCTTTGAGTAGCACTTGACTGTTCTTGGAGTACTTAATGTAATAGTTTTAAGGAGTGTGGGGCTCACCCAATTCCCTGTCAGTGTGGGAACCAAGGTGCTCACAACCTTGGTTCCCACACTGACACAGAGCATAGAGAGTAGGCAATAGTACTGGTTCAAGGTAAAAACTGTTAATAAAAATAATAGTTAAGGGATTTTTATTATTTATCTTAAAAGCAATGGTTGCTGTGCCTAAAACATAACTTGCTTGCAAACATGATGGTAACCAGAACTGTAATTGTCAAGGTTCCACATTTGGAGGTAAATATCTCATGATGGGCCGCACAGTGGACTTTCTTTTATTCTTTCTGATAAATATTGTTAGAATGTCCGACCACCATGCCAGGATGTTTGTTAGCAGAGTGCGCAGAGTGACTACCTATAGTACCTGAAAGTAGGCTGATTTTGGAGCTATATCTGACAAGGATCAGACATACAGGTATAGTTCCATTGACTTTTTTGCTCTTACAAGGGTCTACAATTCTGGGAGGTGGCAAATCCCTCCACCAGGGTTCACATTTTACCTATAAAAGTACAATTCTGTGTACAGTACATTTATAATTTAAAGTTTACTGCTTCACAATATATATACAGTATTAGATAATCTCTTTTAACATTCATCATCATCAGACAGTAATTCAATATTCAATATGGCATCATCATCTATAAAATGATAACTAATGTATTTTGATCTAAATTTTAATTTTCAAATTTCAGTTATCATCAGAACTCATAAAGCTTATAACATTTGTAATTCCCTCCCTTAATAAATAAAATTGAGAGAGAAAACGTTAGTGTATTGCTTAAAAATAATTACTAAAACTTATTGCAAAAATAGAAATAGTATATTTTTATACGGTTAAAAAGTACTATATCATCTTACTTCATTATAAGCAGAGAATTTCCAGTGTAAACAACACATCCTCCATCTTTTTTCAAATCAATTGTTTCTCGATCCGCCACTAGAGGCTCCTCGTTCAAATTTTTAAAATAATTTCTTGTGAAAAAATAAATTGAAAATAAATTATTACGTTAATATTTATTTAACAGAAATACAAAACTTAAATAAAAAATATTAATTCATTTATTATAAATAATTTAATAATATCAGGAGTCACGCAGTGACTCCCCGCCAAGTAAAAAATGTCACTGACTGACTACATATACAGGAATTCAGGCCGGATAGTCAAGAGGTCAGTGTGGCAACCAATTGCTCTGAGGGACCCGGGATCGAATCCGGACGGATCGAAAAATTTCTGGGGATTTTTCGACCCGTCCGGATTCGATCCCATCGGACCGACCGGATATATCAGCCTCCCCCATCCCTCACCACTGGCCATCCATTGTGGGCCTAGCCAAACTCATAATGGGCTTGCTCAAAGAGTCCTCTTAGTGCCCATAGGGCGAAAAGAGTTTATATATATATATATACAGGGAATGTCAGAGTTGCCGATTTTCGGAGGTCAATTTCTCCGTCTCCCCAAACACCTGAAGTAATTCCGAATATCGTTTGAAAGAACATTTTCTTAGACAGTGTGCAAAATTTCAAGATTTTCTGTAATGCGGTTGCCGAAATATAAGCAATTCAAAAATGCAAAATTTTTTACATCGCAGTTGTTTTTGTTTGGATTTTTATATCGGTTTTATATGAAGCCGTGTAGTAAATGCATCATCATGCCGCTTCAAGAACCCAGGTTCGAATGCGGGTCTGTTTAGCAATCTATATGAGTGACTGTATCGGATATGTCAATTCTCATCACTCGCGTCATCAGTGACCGATTGTATAAAACCACTGTACAGTACATTTGTTGATGGTTCGCGCATAACCGATTGGCCTGGTCACGTGGGATTTGTTCCTAAATATGAGCCAGTTTCCCCGTATGAAAACTTACCGGAAGACATTCTCCCTTTGGCAGCTTGCTCATGGGTTACGGTGTAATCGATGGTAATTAATTCATTAACAAACTAACCAATCATCATCCGCTTCTTTGTGAACCTGACTAAATCCACGATGGTTATGGAAAAGGGAATTTTTAATATCCTTGGAATTACAGCCGGATGGCCAAGCGATTAAGGTTTCTATGTCATTTATGTACAGTTTCTGTGACCTACTTTTGTACCGATAATATAGAAGGTTTATATTATTTTAAAATTATATATTATCTGCAAATAAATATATACTGTAATAGCAGAAAAAAAATCTGAAAATAGAACTATATATTAATTTGTTACTTTGTAACTTAAAGTCGTTGCATCTACAATAATTTGACTGAACATTAGACCATCTTTGGGCAATATTAGTGAATAAACTTTTAGGTACAAAGTAAAACTCGAAGTTTTTTTCTATGACGATGCTTGTTTTCTTGATTTATTATCGTGATGACATTGCTTCATTCATAACTTCATGTAGTTGTAGTCCTATATAATGTGCACTGTATTCATATGTTGAGTCATACCATCAAATCTGCTTCCGGTATTCTTAAGCCACAACTTTCATAAATTTCCTTTATTTAGATGTTTTGCTGAGCTTTACTTTTCAACCTGGTTCCACGGTTCCAGCAGTCTTTTTTTTTTTTTTTTTTTAAACTCCCCCCCGTTTAACCAAAATCCTTTCCCCTCTAGGGATCCTTGGATTACAATTAGTTTGGTCAAGGACCATCTGTAAAGAAAACTATATTCACCTATGGTTTCCTTCTCTATCTTTGAGCCCTCGGCTTCCTTGTGAGACCGGCGAGTTGTCTGTAATCCACTCGTTGTGTCGGTCGTAATCGTCGCTGGATGACTCCAGACGGTCTTGCTCCGGCGATGGACGGCGAGAATGTTCCGTGATCCATCGACGATCCCGTAACGGAGCGTGATCCTCTATCGTTGCCCCTATCGGTTTCGGGTAGGG
>NW_019385468.1:0-7770 GCF_000671375.1 Centruroides sculpturatus | reverse complement strand
GTCGCACGATCTTCCAGCACTCTCAGGATCTAAGAAGCTCATAATTGCCGCTCCATGAAAGGTAAAGGACTTTGCTTATTTTCTATTCTCTCCATATACGACGGAATTACTCCTCGGAGAGGTTGATTGAAGAAACCTCCGAAGAACTTCGTCAAGGAAGAACTCTACATATTGGGAGCGACGGAGCATACACCGTAACAGGACATCGCTCCACATAGCCTTCAAAGGACACCTCGGATTAGAAGACAACGATCACAGAGTGTTTTATCAACGCCCTATAACTGGAGAACGTTGCCTTCAAGGTAAACCCTTGCCATTATAATTTATCTCTCTCTAACGTGAGCTCTCTCTCGGATTTTAGCGTTAGGTTAGAATAGATTTTAGAATACCTATTTATATCTTGATTCGCGTATGTTGTATTTAATATCTTTGTGTAAATTTTCATAGTTGTTTATTAAATGTGTTCGTTAATTTAAACCCGTGTAGTCTTTTGGACACCTGATTACGACTTCCGACTCCTCCCCACTCATATTTTTAGCCCTCCTATTGCCATCCGACAACCGAGAGCGGGTCTTTCCGACCCGTGCAGATTAAGTGGTCATTAGGCTTTAACCCAGTGGCCCCCTGCTACTCACATTAGTATTCAGCAAATTAAATGATCAGCTCATATATAATTGAAATATATTGAACAAAATTGGAAAATATATATTTCATAAAAGATGTTTTTTCATTATTATTTGAAAAAGTTTATATCAAACCAAAGTTTGCAATGTCATTTAGCATGACACTGAAAACATTTGAGATAAGACTGTATTGTTTCAAGATATCTTTTTGTTTTTCCAAAAGAACAAAAAAACATATTTTATAACCCTTAAACATGGTCAATTATATAATAATCTATTTATGAAAAAAATACAGTTTTTTTACATTATGTTATACTAATATTACAATAATATATTAATGTTGTTAATGAAAATTTATTTCATATAATAATTTAATTAGAACTGTTAAAAATGTTTACAATTTCCTCTTCTCTTTTCTTTTGCAACTCTCTTAAATCCTTTTGTTTTTCAAACAATTCTTGTGCTTCTTTTTCACGTTCTAACCATAGCATATGTTGCCTTTCTCTAAAAAAAATTTTAATATTTGACATTCTTTTAATTCATTCATAAATGAAAATAAATTCATTATGTAATATATACTACAACATTGTAAAAATGAAAATTCTATATAAAATCAATGCTACTTTCTTAAAAAAAATATAAAATATTTAAAATTGATTTTATAAAATAAGTTTTCTTTTTATCTATAATCAAATAATTAATATTTTTAAGTACCAAAATACAAATTTTCATATATAAGGCTGTATCAATAGCAATTTTACAATGTAAACTTATAGCAACTAGGATCACATTTTTGAGATTATTTCTAATATTTCCCACAAAAAAAATATATGAAGGAAATTATAAAAATCTTCAAGTTATCTTTTAAGCATATCAAATTTACTCTTTGTACTAACATGAAGATTTGTTTTGTTACTATAGACAAACCCTGCTCTCACTGTGTTGTCTGTAGCAACCTTTGAATCATTTCAATTATGTAATAAGCTTTCTGATTTTTACAGCTAATTATTTTAAGCAGCATGATAAGTACTCTTCCTATCATTAATCAAAAATCAGAAATTAAATTGCATGGCCAATTAATAGAAATTTTAGAAAAAATAATAGAAAGCTTTATAGTGTTAATAATGCATTACTATTAAAAGTTATCTATTAAAATTTTAATTCTATTATACACTTATGTAAAGGAGGAATAAACATTATTTTATTAATTACCTTTCTTTTTCTTCTTCTTCCAATTTAATGCTTTCTTCAATTTCATCTTCAGAACTTTCATTTTGTGCTGCAAGATTTAATCATTATTTATATTATTATTAATTTATCTATTAATTAAAATTATTTAATGTTACATAAAACTATTAAAAAGTAATAAATTTTTATATCAAATATACAATAAAATGGTATGAAATAGATGATATATAACAATTATTTAATCCTCTTCCTTCCCTAACATATTTTTCGTAATAAATTGAAAAGTTCCTCCTAGATATGAACCACTCATTTGCCAAACTGATTGCCAAAGGATTTTTCAACAGTATTTATGTAAGAGTTAATAAATTTTGATTAAAATACATATATAATATAATATAATAAAATATTATATTATATTATATAATTATAATAGAATATATATATTCTATTATATTATCAATGTGTCAATATTCTGCTGTTAAAAAAATTTCTAATTTTTTTTACAGTATATTCTCAGTAATTCAAAGTGGAAAAAAAACTATTTTGTGTTAACTATACTTAATTTTTTTAATGCTATTTTATGTTACAATTTTGTTATTTTTTTGTATTTTTATTTTATTTTACAATTTCACCAATATCCTAATATGTTTTTGTTCTGTATACAAATATATCTGTATATCTTAAATAATCCAATAGTTATGTATTAAAACCAAACAAATTATAGCTTGATATAATTTAGCTTTTCAAAAAATAGAACATCACTAAAACTATGCAAATTTTTTTCATTTAATAAATTTATTATTATTATTTAATAAAATATAGAAAATACTTAGATTTTAAGTGATTAATTAATTATATAAAAACAAATCTTTACCTTTTTGTTCTCGTAATTTAGCTAAAGCCTGTCTCTTAAATTTTCTGCGAAATTTTTTTAACAAAGCACGGAACTTCTTATGGCTGAAAAAATATTCTTTCTTAAATATGGTAATATGCTGATCTCTACAATAATTTTTTTATATTAACTATAATATTATATAGAAATAAAATTCTAGATCTATCTAAATATGCAAATAAGCAAACTACATGTGAGATCCAGACTTTTTACCGAATTTTCCGATTAATATTCAGCATTTTTCTAAACCCCCAATTTAATTTTCCTTTAAAACATAAACGACAATCTAACGAAAAAAAGGGAAAATTTCCGATCTCCCCTTTTGTTTAAAGTAAACATCCGTCCATTTCGAAACTAATCCCACATTCCAACTCCAAAGTTGATAGTTAGCATGGGACCCGAAACATTAAAGCCCGTTACTGCGGGAAAAAGAATCCTTCCATCCATCCTGACAGTGAAAAGGTTTAACAACCTGTTGCCGGATTGGGAGACCTACACCCTCCCCGGCGGTTCACATACACATAATTTAAAATATGCCTTCATAATTAATGTTTTGAACAGAAAAAAATAACAAAATGCTCATATACTATATCTTTTTTTTTTTTTTTTGCATATAATAATATCCTAATATATATTGAATATAAATAAATGCCATTTTCTTCTGTAAAAGAAGAAAAATTTTAACAGTATTTAACCATCAATTATTCTTATAAAAAGCAAGACTGCTGCATATTCATGATTGTCACAGGGATGAATGCCTATGATTACGGAGTAGAAACCAAAGTATTCTATCACAACAAACAGAACTGATCAGAAAATAGAGATGTATAATTACTATAATTCATATAAAAATGACAATGTTTATTTATTTGTATAATTAAAAATGAATAAGTAAATAAATAATTTGCAGATTAATATTTTTTTCCTTTCATAATTCTACCATATTGATAAATTTAATATATATAATTTAAACTAAACAAAATTAGAATATATATTGGTAAAAATGATATAAAATATATAAAAGTTTGGTTAATAGAAATCAAATATTCTCTTTTCTGTGTATGAAATTGTTTCTTAGATCTCCCAGTAAGAGAATATCTTGATAAAAAAAATTCGGTCTGAAAACCATTGTTCAACTTCCCACATGAAAAAGATACTATCAACAATCAGAAATGCTGATATCAAAGCTGTTCCATTACCTGAACACTGGGAGTTCAGTTATGGAACCAAAGCTATAGATCATACCTATAGGAATAAGAAAGTCAAAGGAACCATATCTCTACATATGACCTCTACATATGACCCTTCATGAGTTATAGACCCCTGAAATCAGCCTAATTCCAGGACATGAGCAATCAGGAGTCACACTGTGCTCTCTGCTAACAGTAAGAGTATCACATTTAACCCTCACAATTATGCAGGCTTTGAGTAGCACTTGACTGTTCTTGGAGTACTTAATGTAATAGTTTTAAGGAGTGTGGGGCTCACCCAATTCCCTGTCAGTGTGGGAACCAAGGTGCTCACAACCTTGGTTCCCACACTAACACAGAGCATAGAGAGTAGGCAATAGTACTGGTTCAAGGTAAAAACTGTTAATAAAAATAATAGTTAAGGGATTTTTATTATTTATCTTAAAAGCAATGGTTGCTGTGCCTAAAACATAACTTGCTTGCAAACATGATGGTAACCAGAACTGTAATTGTCAAGGTTCCACATTTGGAGGTAAATATCTCATGATGGGCCGCACAGTGGACTTTCTTTTATTCTTTCTGATAAATATTGTTAGAATGTCCGACCACCATGCCAGGATGTTTGTTAGCAGAGTGCGCAGAGTGACTACCTATAGTACCTGAAAGTAGGCTGATTTTGGAGCTATATCTGACAAGGATCAGACATACAGGTATAGTTCCATTGACTTTTTTGCTCTTACAAGGGTCTACAATTCTGGGAGGTGGCAAATCCCTCCACCAGGGTTCACATTTTACCTATAAAAGTACAATTCTGTGTACAGTACATTTATAATTTAAAGTTTACTGCTTCACAATATATATACAGTATTAGATAATCTCTTTTAACATTCATCATCATCAGACAGTAATTCAATATTCAATATGGCATCATCATCTATAAAATGATAACTAATGTATTTTGATCTAAATTTTAATTTTCAAATTTCAGTTATCATCAGAACTCATAAAGCTTATAACATTTGTAATTCCCTCCCTTAATAAATAAAATTGAGAGAGAAAACGTTAGTGTATTGCTTAAAAATAATTACTAAAACTTATTGCAAAAATAGAAATAGTATATTTTTATACGGTTAAAAAGTACTATATCATCTTACTTCATTATAAGCAGAGAATTTCCAGTGTAAACAACACATCCTCCATCTTTTTTCAAATCAATTGTTTCTCGATCCGCCACTAGAGGCTCCTCGTTCAAATTTTTAAAATAATTTCTTGTGAAAAAATAAATTGAAAATAAATTATTACGTTAATATTTATTTAACAGAAATACAAAACTTAAATAAAAAATATTAATTCATTTATTATAAATAATTTAATAATATCAGGAGTCACGCAGTGACTCCCCGCCAAGTAAAAAATGTCACTGACTGACTACATATACAGGAATTCAGGCCGGATAGTCAAGAGGTCAGTGTGGCAACCAATTGCTCTGAGGGACCCGGGATCGAATCCGGACGGATCGAAAAATTTCTGGGGATTTTTCGACCCGTCCGGATTCGATCCCATCGGACCGACCGGATATATCAGCCTCCCCCATCCCTCACCACTGGCCATCCATTGTGGGCCTAGCCAAACTCATAATGGGCTTGCTCAAAGAGTCCTCTTAGTGCCCATAGGGCGAAAAGAGTTTATATATATATATATACAGGGAATGTCAGAGTTGCCGATTTTCGGAGGTCAATTTCTCCGTCTCCCCAAACACCTGAAGTAATTCCGAATATCGTTTGAAAAGAACATTTTCTTAGACAGTGTGCAAAATTTCAAGATTTTCTGTAATGCGGTTGCCGAAATATAAGCAATTCAAAAATGCAAAATTTTTTACATCGCAGTTGTTTTTGTTTGGATTTTTATATCGGTTTTATATGAAGCCGTGTAGTAAATGCATCATCATGCCGCTTCAAGAACCCAGGTTCGAATGCGGGTCTGTTTAGCAATCTATATGAGTGACTGTATCGGATATGTCAATTCTCATCACTCGCGTCATCAGTGACCGATTGTATAAAACCACTGTACAGTACATTTGTTGATGGTTCGCGCATAACCGATTGGCCTGGTCACGTGGGATTTGTTCCTAAATATGAGCCAGTTTCCCCGTATGAAAACTTACCGGAAGACATTCTCCCTTTGGCAGCTTGCTCATGGGTTACGGTGTAATCGATGGTAATTAATTCATTAACAAACTAACCAATCATCATCCGCTTCTTTGTGAACCTGACTAAATCCACGATGGTTATGGAAAAGGGAATTTTTAATATCCTTGGAATTACAGCCGGATGGCCAAGCGATTAAGGTTTCTATGTCATTTATGTACAGTTTCTGTGACCTACTTTTGTACCGATAATATAGAAGGTTTACATTATTTTAAAATTATATATTATCTGCAAATAAATATATACTGTAATAGCAGAAAAAAAAATCTGAAAATAGAACTATATATTAATTTGTTACTTTGTAACTTAAAGTCGTTGCATCTACAATAATTTGACTGAACATTAGACCATCTTTGGGCAATATTAGTGAATAAACTTTTAGGTACAAAGTAAAACTCGAAGTTTTTTTCTATGACGATGCTTGTTTTCTTGATTTATTATCGTGATGACATTGCTTCATTCATAACTTCATGTAGTTGTAGTCCTATATAATGTGCACTGTATTCATATGTTGAGTCATACCATCAAATCTGCTTCCGGTATTCTTAAGCCACAACTTTCATAAATTTCCTTTATTTAGATGTTTTGCTGAGCTTTACTTTTCAACCTGGTTCCACGGTTCCAGCAGTCTTTTTTTTTTTTTTTTTTTTAAACTATCTAACCTTCTTTTTATTCCAAATGCTAATGTAGCTAGGTCCAAATAGGAAATTCCCAATTTTTCCGAACATGTCAAATACTTTTACTTTTATATAAATACTGTATTTTTATGGTTTCATTCGTTCTAATTGGCTGTACCTTAGAGTTACACAACGTATTACTCGTCATCAAACTTGTTTTTCTTTATATTTTTTTTATACCCTATCTTTAGACTTTCCATTTCTTTCAGAACCTTTCCCTATCGGTCTTTTCGAAAAATGGGCTTAGTGGAATAATCTTTCCATGAAGAGTTTTTACATTTTAAATACATTTGTAAACGGTTACTTTAAAATTTGTAATTTTTATTATATTTATTAGTTATATTTAAATACTGTAGGCATATTTATCAACTCTATTAATTGTATTGACATTTGTATTTTAATTCTTTGTTACGAGCATTATTTGTCGGGGATAATATCAATAGTTTTGTGACATTTTGTTTTGTATGTGTAATAAATAATAAATAAATATTTTTCAGTAAAGAGTATTTATTTCAAGCTAATACTTATAATTTTAGAAATAAAAATATTTTACAAATATTATTTACTATTATTTCATATATCAACGAAAAGTATTTTGCAGAATAGTCAAACATAAAACACTAAAATTCAAAATCAATTCTATTTTATTCGAGTAATTAATTATGTAACAAATTTTAGTCATAATTCCTTGGTTTTCAAGTTAATGTAGCCTCTTCTATCATTAAATCTCCTTTTCTCCCTGAAAACCAAATGTAAAGATGCAGATTTGAAAAAAATTCATTATATTGAGTTATAAATTTTATTAGTAATTCATAACTTACGGAAATCTCAATGATATCCTCAATTTTTGCTCTTTTTCCTGGAGGTTCTTCTGATGAATCTCTTCGTGGCTCCAACGATTTCGTTACGACTGTTTTTGATGGAGTCGTTTCTGTTACTTCTTTTATTTCAGTTATACTTGGAACAGAAGCTGAACGTCATAAATTTCTTCAG
>NW_019385467.1:77501-230800 GCF_000671375.1 Centruroides sculpturatus | reverse complement strand
CCATTTAAACGATATAATATATCTAAATATATTTAAATATACCCATTCAATTATGGCTAAAAAATTATTACTGTACACTCGAACACGACTAAAGAATACGAATCCCTGCTTGACAAATGTTTTTGGAAAGTACCGATCAGTTTATAGGAAAAATAATTCATGCCATACTGCACACTCCCTCGTGTCTCTTAAACAGAGACACGATGGAGTTATATATTGTTTATAGTAATATATTGTTTAGACAGACGAGTGTATGCGGTGTTTTGGATTGGAACTAGTAAACATGGGAAATAGTTTTAGAATAGGAACAAATTTTAACTACGTGTGGGATTTTGGATGATTTGGAAGCCTCCGAGAGCGGAGTAGATGACAGTGAAGATGAGGTTGCATAAGTGCATACATTTAGTATATATGCGCTAATAATATATAAATAACTTACGTAAATTGTGCATGTATAGATATCTATTTAATATGATTTTCCGGAAATTGAAATTGTGATTAAATTAAAAAGTATAATGAAGAAAATGTAGTCGGACAATAAAACCTCTTACAGATGAAGGGTAAGATATGAAGCAGTAATGGAAGCGAGCAAGCTTCCTACAACTCGTTTAATTTAATGATGTAATGACGGTTATAGTATAGTTAGGTAAACTTAATGGCAAAAGTGGACTTTAAAGGATTATTTACATCATTTAGAATCAGAATTTTCCGAAATTATTGTCGACAAGAGAATTTCATCAGTTAATAAAGTTTGGTTTGCAACCTGCAGATTGTTCGTATTGTTATGGTCTTCGTAAATTAATTTATCGAAAGGATCGTCATTCTGTTTCTTTTCGATGTCATAAACGCAAGACGAACAGTTCGTTATTTGAAGGAAGATTTAAACGTAAATTCGAAAAACTTTCTTGAGGAACTATTTTTTCGTTTCTTTGGCATCTAATTTGCATAAAAGGTGCGTTGAGCGTAATCTGTTTTTCTGTGGGCGTGAATAGTCGAACAGCTGTCGACTGGGCGAATAACATACGACGCATTATGATGGTTTCATAGTCTAATTCGACCCGAATGGACCTGGAAAGGATTGATGAGAGCAAAAGGAAGAAACCAGGAGAATGCTTCGGCCTGTTTGTGTTTAGCATACGAGTAAGGTTTATCCAGGAGCGGATCGTGTTTCAGTTTGGAAAGAGTCAGAAATTGTACTTTCAGCTCTGAAAGTACCAATAAATCCGAAAATCTTAAGAGAAAGAATGTAGACGTGTGTTAATAATGCGGAAAAGTTTCTACGATGGAAAAGGATGAATTTACGAAAGAATCGTCCGAACCATGTCGACGGTAAGTGAAAGATTTTTTTTATTTAAATGCTGGTGTTGTTAGCAGTTGCACCTGTCGCCATCGGCTTACGTAGCTACACTTTTACCGTAATGACTTCACCGATTTGAACGAAATTTTAAACGTTAGTAAAACTAATAAAGTAACAGAGAATAGAACAGAAAATATCGGAGGTGAAAGGTCATCCCATATTAAGTCAATGGGAACAATTTGCGTTGTAAAACGTAAACAAACCAGCGCACGTTACCTATCCGACATTCGAAACACGCGAAGTTCTTGCCAACATTTTTTAAATATCAATCTTTTCTTTTCCCCAACTTTTTTGAAAACTTGTCTATATATATCTTAAACTATAGCAGCCTATTGTTAATAGGATAAATTCCTTTTGAGATGTGGTGTCTTAGAAGAGTAGAAAGAATTAGTTGAATAGATAGAAATACCAATGAGGAGGTTATGAATAGATTTGAAACAGAACAAAACCTGATGGCCAGACAATAAAATTTATTGCTATTTAATAACAATAGCAAAATCATTAGTCATCATGTAAATTAATATTGCAAAGCTAATATAATGATCTCGCCATGTTCAAGGTATTTTTTTGCAAAATTAACATATATCAGCAATATCCATTTTTTTAAAATTAATATTAATCTTCTCTTGGGCACTTCCATGCTTGATCAGTTGCCAGAAATTGAGAGTTATAACAGTACAATATTAAATAAAAGATGAAAAAAAAACTCAAAACTAAGAGCAGACATTGGTAGGGAGGTAGTATGTAGGGAAAAAATACATTAAAATCTTTAGAACAGTATAATACTGGATCTGTAATATATAGCCTACACAGAATAACCAGTTATTATGATCACTATAGCTACCATTGATGCTAGATGCCTGAATCCATATAAAGGGAAATGTTGAAGGCATGAAGATGACCTGACATGACCTGATGAACTTTGAATATGGAATAATTGAAGCTGTGGTATGCATTAGCAAAACAGCTGCTGCCCTCAGTTTATAAAAGTGTACAGAGAATGAAGAGGTATATGGTCATCAACAATTACTGGATGCCCAAGTTGTGTGGAATGTTGACAGACTTTTTCAGTTGTGCTACACTTTGTCATACTACTGATACCCTGAACCCAGGACCAAGTCTGATGTTCTCTGAACATACAATTTGCTGCACATATTCTGTTTTTCGCTTATGTTATGCTTGTAACACAATATATAAATTCAGATTAGTTTGGAAATTTACTTATTTATTTAATCTATATTATGAAATGCAGCTGGACATCAGATATACTCTCCAATAAATAACAGGACCAAAAAAAAATAAACATTCTTTACATTTTCTGCTGACTCCTATGATTTGTTCTTTTAAAAGTTAGAAAGTATTTGATTTATATTAATTTACAACTGGTTTGTTTTTGAATGGTTCCAGTATTAATTAATAAGTCCATTTTCTAGTGTTTCAAGTGTTTTCTCCTCCCTCAAAAATCCTTGTGTGACTAAATTATAAATTAGTTTTCTTATGATAGAGTTCATTTTTATGTATATATTAAAACATACATTCATAAAA
Source organism: Centruroides sculpturatus (assembly GCF_000671375.1). Lineage (NCBI taxonomy): Eukaryota > Metazoa > Arthropoda > Arachnida > Scorpiones > Buthidae > Centruroides > Centruroides sculpturatus. The sequence continues at coordinate 227,898 of NW_019385467.1, read as the reverse complement.
ATAATATATGAATCTGTGAAATGCAGACGTTAGAAAATATATATTGGCTTTTTTTAACCACTCGAATACACCATTGCGACTTATTAAAAGACCCTCTTAGTGCTGAAAGGACCGAGAATTTAATATAGTATTACCATTTATAACTAATAATGAAATATTTAATACATTTAAATAGGAGAACAAATAGACTACTGAAAATAAAATTTTAGTGAGTGAATCGTCTTTTATTAGAGGTGTTTAGTCGCTGATGACAACACACACGGTATGTTAATTCATTAAATTACAGAAGATTTTGTATTTGCTAATATTCATGTGTTTGATTATAATCGTTCCATGATTACGTCTTGAGTATAAATACATTTTAAATTAAACCAGACATACGATAGAGCAGAATTTCCAAATTTTCCAACTACGCGTATACCACTGGAGATACGCGTATCCCCAGTTGTATACGCTTGGTAACTTAGGGGTTTCCGAAAAAAAATTAATAATTGCGGATGTACTATGAGAATATTCGGATTCTTCGTTGAATCCTTTGACGACGACGACACCTTGAAATGTCGAGAAATGTAAAAAAGGGGCTTTTTTCAGTATGTATGGATGTTAGTGTGTGGGGGCAGGATTTTATTCATCCATTTTGAAGCTTAATAACTCATATGCTTTTTGTCGAAAATTTCTGAAATTTTGCACAGAAGTTTTTGTGTTAGAGAGGTTGATTCTATTAAATTTTGGTGGTTGAAGGTCGAAGGGCTGAGGAGATATAGGGTTAATTAGTTAATTGAATTATGTCTAGGTTATCTTCTAAAAGTACTGAAAGCATTTAAGAGAAGACAGATGCTATATGTTTTTTTTTTTTTTTTTTTCACTTGTAGCCTGGAAGATTTCGTGTTCGTTTTCGAGATTGTAGTGCTTCTTTTGCTGTCTAGTATTTTTTATTTGTCTACCTCTGCTGCTTTAATAGAGGCATCGAGCTTATAGCTCGATAATTCGGCAATTCGTTTGGCTTTAATAATCAGGTTTATGAAGAAAAACTTTGCAGTCGCATACTTCGTACTCGATTGTAACCTTGCCCAATTTGCGCTACCTGGCGTTACGCAGTTATCGAAGAAAAAAAGTGAAGTTTTAAGAAATTTGCGGGATTTCCCGGGTTAAAAAAACAACCGGGATCCCGGGATCTCGTTTGAGAAACCCTACTAAAAACCTTATTATCAANAGTGGCCATTTTTGGCACACAGTGACAGAAAGAAAGAATCCGGTTTTTCAGCTTTATATAGTAGATACTTCTAACTTAGATAATGTCGTACATCCCATCCCAAATTATCAATTAATTTCTGTCTATGTTTGATTGCTGGCTTTACATGTAGTGGTAGTTATTGGAAAAAATTAGCAAAATATAATTTTTAAAAATATATATTATATTCACTGAATTACTCGACAATGATATAGTGAGAAATAGACACACCATTATCTGGTTACTACAAGAAGTAGCACACAGCACTTACCTGCATAGAGTATAGTAGTATTTTGCCCCTGTACATCATACCTGTTAGCAATAGGGTTGTGCCAGTTATGGTATCTAACTGTTCAGGGAAATATTTTTGAATTGAAATAACATGACTTATGATACGAATTGAAAGTACATATATTGTTAATCTGGTCTCAAATTTCATCTATCTAATTCCGCTCTCAAGATTAAGGAAGGAACAGACGGACAGACAAACAACAATGAAAATTTATAGGTTTACAATTTTTTCAGTTATGGGTTTGCGCATGGCCAATGGACTGGTCACATGGAGTTTTCTGGGTTTTCTTCATGTTAGTAACACCTAAATAGGGTCCAGCTTTGCATAAAAGTCTTCCTGGGATGCATCCCCTCAGCAGATTGTTTGCTTCCGTGATCTCATCTCCCCTTACTAACTCATAAATCCATTGCCCCAAATGTCTTTCCCTGATACTGCTTAAGATGTTCTAATGTTCAGCCAAATTAATGTGCAGTATGTGCAGTGATATTAAGGCACAAAGTAGAGCTCAGTCATTTTCTGTGCCAATGTTTATTTTTCCCATTTATTATCATGGCAAAATTGCTTCATTCAAAATTTCCTGTAGTTGTAGTCTATGTAATGTGCACTTTATTCACATGTTGAGTCTTTCTGTCAAATCTACTTCCAGTATGCTTATGCCACAAGTTTCAAGTTTTCTTTACTCAGATGCTTTTGTTAAGCTTTACTTTCTCAACCTGGATTCACCAGTTTTTTACAGGATCACATAAATCAATTATTCTCACATTTTTACAAGATTTTTTTATTTAAACAAATCTTTGGACATTAAAGTTAGTAACTTTGATCATGTGCAGGATCATCACAACCTATCCAACACTGGATAGGTTGTGATGGTCAAATTAACTTCAACCTCCATCTGCAACAGTCCCTTCTTCCTATTAGACCCACTGGTATGGTGGTGTTCAAATAGTAAAATTACATAATACAAGGTTACCAGCCTGCACAAAATATGATTTAAGTGCTTTTTCAAGGGTGCCAAATTTAAATATTTGGTCCATTTTTTGAGAAATTTGATTCATTGGCAGATTACCGTTTGATACTTTGCTGTGAATGGTCCAGTTCCTTAGAGTTAANCCTTCCGTAACGGTCCCTTCTTTTCTATTTGACCAGAGGTATGGTAACATTCGAATAAGAAAATTACATAATATTTTGTGCTGGCCGGTGACCTTATACGATTTAAGTGGTTTTTCGAGGGTGCCAAATTTAAATATTTGGTCCATTTTTTGAGAAATTTGATTCATTGGCAGATTACCGTTTGATACTTTGCTGTGAATGGTCCAGTTCCTTAGAGTTAACATTAGGAAAAAATATGATATCCTAAATTTTATAAGATATTATATTTTCAATTGGTGTCTACTTGACTGATGAAATTGTGCCATTCTATACCACCCGAGTATTGCGATAAACATGACAATGATAGGCTGAAATAACCAACAAACTGCTTATATGATTTTCATTTTAATATTTGTTATATTATAGTATTTGATTTATATAACTACAAATGTAAGGATTTATCACACCGAGTGACCAATCTAACACATTTTAAAAATTCTTTATTCCTTTATTGTATACAATTTAAAGAAGTTTTAAAATGTGTTAGATTAGGCACTTCGTGTGATAAACTCTTACGTAATATCACCTTGATAAAAGTTTACTTTTAATACATGGCACGTTTATTTTTTTCCCTAATTTTGCTTTCTTAAGAGACCTCCCTAGTAGACGTGTCCTAAACAGAAATTTTTGGGGACGACGCGTATAATAAGACCTATAAACGAAAACTCATCGGATTACTTACTGACTACGCGCGGTGGAATTGCGCTGTTTAACTTGTGTGGCAACTACTGTGCTCAGAATCCTCCCTTCACAAAATCTAGCATACCATCAGTTATGAGAATATACAGTAGTTCATATGGAAATGTCTAGATATCATCACTAATATGGAAATCAGTCTCAGGACTTGCGCAACCTGTATTTAGGGGTCCAGCTTTCTTCAGCTATATGATTTTAGAGATAGGGATAATTTTTCTGGCCACAAAGAATCACCAGGATCGAGTGGATCAACATTTGAAAATTCTGAGCTACACTGTTGTGAATGTTCCCTTAAGCTTTGCTCCTACAAATAAATACAGAAAATATCTTGTCTTAGGATATGAATAATAAATATTGTAGGTTTTATACACTGTGTGAAAACCAGCTCAACTAGACAAAGCCATAAATCAATTTGGAGTGAAGCTTTGTTGTAAAGTATCTAAAAAAAAAAACTAGCCAAATTGGCACTATTTTCAATTCTTAGAAATATCAATTAAAAATAGTGTCATCTACTTCAACTGTGGAATTTTTAGTGTTTTACAATATAAAAATGCTTTATTTATGTGTAGTTTTCAGAATTTTATTGACAGTATCAATATCGTTATTTTCAGCAAGCATAATTTCAATAACTTCTCCAAGGATCACCTTGTCAAATAAACCTCTCAACAGTCGGCTTATTGTTTGTAGAAAATAATACCAAAATAAGAATGTTATTTCGATTCAAAAATTTTATCCTGAAAGGTGTTAGATAGATGACAAGCACAACTCTAATGTTGAAGGAAAAGTATGATGTACAGGGGCAAGCCACTACTGATATGAAGTGGAGAGTATATTTTAAATTAAATTAAAATTTTAGCCAGGCATTGTGACAATGTCACGATAAATAATAATAATAATAATAAATTTCATTTCCAACGGAAATTTTCCCTATTAAGGGAGAATACAATTTCACAATAACAATTATTATTTTGGTTTACATGATTATTATACATATTGCATATAAGTGTATTAATTATAAAGTAACATGGTATAGCAAGACTACTTAAATAACAATAACATTATTTGGTGAATTTAGACAATACAAACATAAAGTAACTTAATGATACATTATTAAGGATTTAAAACAATGATGTAAATCAAACAATTAAATATTACAGAGTATTTTTTCAGTGTATTTAACAAAAAAATTATAAATTCTATAAGCATCTTTTCTATTGATATTATTTAAGTTATTTTTTAAGTCTAGAGATGAACTACCGTTACATATATTTATTAAATTGTATTGTTTACGCAGATTATTTAGAGATTGGCAATTTTGGAAAAGATGGGGTACAGAAAAATCTTCGGATTGACATAATTGGCAACGCGTATTTGAGAGATTTATGTAAGTTTTATTAACGAACAGCGAATATTTATTGAGTCATAACTGAATAATTAATTGTTTTAACATTTAGATCTATTGGTAACTACATATAAGGTTGAAAAGAGGGAATGTTAAGAATATTAAAATATACCAGGGATGATAGTTGCTTTGATTTAGAGAAAACTGATCTTTGTTAATTGATTGCAATATTGCAGAGCTTATTAAAAGGGAATATCCGCATTTCCAGTCTTGAATTGAGTTTGTAAAAAATAGTTCTGATACTCTGAATGTGTTTAATAGTCTACAAATTTTATATTGCCATAATTGCTTATTATTGTCATTTTTGCTGTGCTTTATCATTTCTTGATGTAAAAATCTAATATTATCATCACTTTTATATTTGAGTCTGTAATAGAATTTTATAATTCGTTTAAGTAAATGAGGAAAGGTCCAAGTACGGCTTGTTTCGTGTCTAATGGCATATCCAGGAATTGTATTTTCTAACTGAAATAATACAAAGAAAGTAGATACAGAGAGTTTCAAGCTTGTGTAAATAATCCAAGTCCCAAATTGGTCTTGCATAATAGATGATAGGGTTTACTATAATATTATAGAGTTTCAAATGGATATTTATTGATAAATTTGAGTTTTCATAGTTGAACATTGAAATATGAGATTATCAATTGCTTTTTTAACTTTGATATTTAATTTTGTCATATGAGTTTTGAAAGTTAAATTCCAATCGAATTCGATCCCCAGATATTTGGCCTCATTGGCTATTTGCAATAAAGTATTTTCATGATAAATTTTCGAGTCTTTTTCAGATAATTTTTTATTTTTACAGAAAATGACAATATTAGTTTTCTTAGGGTTTATTTCAAGGTAAATTGTTTTAAGATAGTGATTGAGTTGATTAATTTTATGTTGTAAAGATATTTTATTTGGGGCTATAATGACAAGATCGTCAACAAAAAGGATGTAGTGGAAAGAGCTATTATTAATTTCAATGCCATCAGAAAGATTGTTAAATAATTGGTCGATACACAGTAGATAGAAATTAAATAAATACAGTGACAGTGGGTCTCCCTGGAGTATTCAACGTGAAAGGCTTAAAGGAGTAAGGGTATTACCTTGCTTAATTTTGACAGTATAATTTATATATAGCTGGTTTATTGTAGACATAAATCTGTGACTAGCCCCATTAACTTTTAATTTGTTTATTAGTAAAGGAGTATAAACTGAATCGAAAGCCTTTTTAATATCAATAAATGTGGCGTAAACTTTCCTTTGTTTTCATTCCATTATCATTAATAAAATAAAAATGACAGTTTCTGTTCCTTTATTTTTTGTGAAGGCATATTGAAATTTAGCTTCTAAGTCATTGATTTTAGTGCATTGCTGGAATTTGCCATCATAGAAGTAAAGCATTTTCTTAATGTTGATAACAGAGCAATAGGTCTATAGTTATGTAGAGAGGACTTGTCGCCCTTTTTGTACAGCATTGTTAGAATAACTGTGTTCCAGCAGTCGGGAAAAGAGGTTATTTTATACATAATATTGAAGATATTGAGTAATTTTAATTTAGAGCTATTAGACAACATTTTTAAGAATTTTGTAGGTATGTTATCATGACTTGGGGTTGAATTGCTTTTTGTTTTTTGGATAACTTTGTTTAATTCATCAATTGTGAAGTCAGCATCCAGGTATTCATCGTAGACTATTGCATTATTTATTATTGAAGGATTTAANGGAAGAATACAATTTCACAATAACAATTATTATTTTGGTTTACATGATTATTATACATATTGCATATAAGTGTATTAATTATAAAGTAACATGGTATAGCAAGACTACTTAAATAACAATAACATTATTTGGTGAATTTAGACAATACAAACATAAAGTAACTTAATGATACATTATTAAGGATTTAAAACAATGATGTAAATCAAACAATTAAATATTACAGAGTATTTTTTCAGTGTATTTAACAAAAAAATTATAAATTCTATAAGCATCTTTTCTATTGATATTATTTAAGTTATTTTTGAAGTCTAGAGATGAACTACCGTTACATATATTTACTAAATTGTATTGTTTACACAGATTATTTAGAGATTGGCAATTTTGGAGAAGATGGAGTACAGAAAAATCTTCAGATTGACATAATTGGCAACGAGTGTTTCAGAGATTTATGTAAGTTTTATTAACGAACAGCAAATATTTATTGAGTCGTAACTGAATAATTAATCATTTAACATTTAGATCTATTGGTAACCACATATAAGGTTTGAAAAGAGGGAATGTTAAGAATATTAAAATATACCAGGTATGACAGTTGCTTTGATTTAGAGAAAACTGATCTTTGTTAATTGATTGCGATATTGCAGAGCTTATTAAAAAAGAATATCCGCATTTCCAGTCTTGAATTGAGTTTATAAAAAATAGTTCTGATACTCTGAATGTATTTAATAGTCTAGAAATTTTATATTGCCATAATTGCTTATTATTGTCATTTTTGCTGTGCTTTATCATTTCTTGATGTAAAAATCTAATATTATCATCACTTTTATATTTGAGTCTGTAATAGAATTTTATAATTCGTTTAAGTAAATGAGGAAAGATCCAAGTACGGCTTGTTTCGTGTCTGATGGCGTATCCAGGAATTGTATTTTCTAACTGAAATAATTTACAAAGTAGATATGGAGAGTTTCAAGCTTGTATAAATAATCCAAGCCCCAAATTGGGCTTGCATAATAGATGATAGGGTTTACTATAGTATTATAGAGTTAAATTTGAAGTTTTCATAGTTAAACATTGAAATATGAAATTATCAATTGCCTTTTTAACTTTGATATTTCATTTTGTCATATGAGTTTTGAAAGTTAAATTCCAATCGAATTAGATCCCCAGATATTTGACCTCATTGGCTATTTGCAATAAAGTATTTTCATGATAAATTTTTGAGTCTTTTTTAGATACATTTTTATTTTTACAGAAAATGACAATATTAGTTTTCTCAGGGTTTGTTTCAAGGTAAATTGTTTTAAGATAGTGGTTGAGTTGATTAATTTTATGTTGTAAAGATATTTTATTTCGGGCTATAATGACAAGATCGTCAGCAAAAATGATGTAGTGGAAAGAGCTATTATTAATTTCAATGCCATCAGAAGGATTGTTAAATAATTGGTCGATACCCAGTAGATAGAAATTAAATAAATACAATGACAGTGGGTCTCCCTGGAGTATTCAACGTGAAAGGCTTAAAGAAGGAGTAAGGGTGTAATAAATTATACTGTCAAAATTAAGCAAGGGTAACCTTGCTTAATTTTGACAGTATAATTTATATATAGCTGGTTTATTGTAGACATAAATCTGTGAATAGCCCCATTAACTTTTAATTTGTTTATTAGTAAAGGAGTATAAATTGAATCGAAAGCCTTTTTAATATCAATAAATGTGGCGTAAACTTTCTTTTGTTTTCATTCCATTATCATTAATAAAATAAAAATGGCAGTTTCTGTTCCTTTATTTTTTGTGAAGGTATATTGAAATTTAGCTTCTAAGTCATTGATTTTAGTCCATTGCTGGAATCTGTTTGCCATCATAGAAGTAAAGCATTTTCTTAATGTTCATAACAGAGCAATAGGTCTATAGTTATGTGGAGAGGACTTGTTGCCCTTTTTGTACAGCATTGTTAGAATAACTGTGTTCCAGGAGTCGGGAAAAAAGTTGACTTGTACATGTTATTGAAGATATTAAGTAATTTTAATTTAGAGCAATTAGACAACATTTTTAAGAATTTTGTAGGTATGTTATCATGACTTGGGGTTGAATTGCTTTTTGTTTTTTGGATAACTTTGTTTAATTCATCGATGGTGAAGTCAGCATCCAGGTATTCATTGTAGACTATTGCATTATTTATTATTGAAGGATTTAAATAAATTCTTGAGTAACTTTAGTAGGTTTCCAGATATCAAAGTTAATAAGTGGTGAGTTTTCATTACTGCAATATGTAGGTCAATATCTTCTAACGGTAGACCAAAATAGTTTGTTGCTGTTGTTATAATTAATTAGATTTAATTCAAGCTTAATAAAGAAAAAAAAATTACTTTAGAAAGTTATTGCAGACTCTTTTAGCTACTTTGTTTTAGCTACAGGCATTGAAATTGGTATCATTAGAATTTGATCTGAATATTTTTAGTTTAGCTTGTTTTTCTCTTTTCATTTTATAGCAATCAAAGTCAAACCATCTTTGTCCAGGATCATTGTGAAGCCTCCTTCTGCCGTTATTCATGTATATGTAATCGTTCATTAAATTTATCATTAAATTTTATATTTCTTCACTATTGTTTTCTATAACTTCTGGAATGTCGTCGAATCAATTTCCAAATTCATTAGCATATCTATTTATTTTGTATTGTATTCTTTGTTTTTTATATGATGAGTTATCAGAATTTTTTTCCAAAAAGAGTAAAAAAGTTGTCTTTGTGGGAAAATGATCAGAGGTATCAAAATTAATAACGGTAAAATCCAGGCAGTAATCTAATAATAATTCTGAGCATATCGTAAAGTCAATAGATGATTTTCCAGTATGAATTAAGCAAGTAAATTCTGCGGGTATATCAGATTTAATTCGACCATTGATTATATACATTTTGAAATTAATTATTGCATCGATTAATTTTTGTCCAAGTCTGTTTAAATGCTTATTCTTCGGGAGATGGTTGTTTTGTATTAGAAAATTAGTACCTTTATATTTAGTGTCTATATTATCTGCAATTCTTGCATTAAAATTGCCCAATATTATGGAGTAAGGAGTCATATTTTGCCAAATCTCCATTTGTTTAGTTATTTCATTCAAAGTTATTATGTCGTCAGGTGGAATATAAGTAAGTGTTAAAGTTCTTAGATTATTCGTAATACTGTATTAGCAAGAGTAGGTTTAATGATTTGAATGAGGAGCAGAATGAAATTATTAGATTTTTTTATTTGTAAAATTTTACAAAGACCTTTTTTCATTAATATGCAAAGGCCTTCACTTGGGTGGCCTGGACCTATTGGTTTTTTTCCAAAGCTGACTCTATTGTAAATTTTTCAAAGAAGGTAGAATTATAGACTATTTCAGAAGCTATCCAGGTTTCAGTGATGGCAATAATATATGGATCATGTTTAGAAATAAAGGCATCTATTTGAGGTATTTTGTATTTAAGTCCTTGACTGTTCCAATTTATAATTGAGAGGCATTGATTATTAGAGTAGAGTTTGCGGAATCAAGTTTTATCTTGCTTGTTAATATGTCATTTAGTTAAATTTGCTATTCTTGATGATGGAAGAAAAGGAGTAACAAAAATCTTCTATCTACATGCACCAGTTTCCCCATGCTTAAACTATAAGTTAGCTTTTCACAATCAATTATTAAGATGTCATTTCACAATTTAACCTGAGGATTTTGTTTATGTAATTCATAAAAATTTGGTAATAAATGTTGTCTTCTATTTCTTAAGTTGTTAGTCAAATCCGGAGAATTTGTATGTTTTGCCATTCCTCTAGTAGATTTTGTTGTTTTTTTCGTATGAGGGCAGAAAAAAATAAGATTTCTGGTTTTTTATGAAATGTGATTCTTATTGTTAAATTTGGCATTTTCAATAGTTGAACTATCTCTAGTATATTGGGTATTATAGTTGAACTATATCTAGTATATCTTGTCTTGAGTTATATTATTTATATTTAATACAGTGGGTGATCAGTTAACGAACAGATTAGATAACGAACACTTCACTGAACAAACATGAAAAGAAGCAACGGAAATAGCAAATACCGATTGATTTTCCTTTGTCTTCAGATAAGTTTTTGGAGCGCGGGAGATGTCAACATCGACTCTCAACTTGATATATATACTGATCAGATAGTATTCCTCGAACTTTGAAATACTACCTTGTAATTCCAGCCTTTTATTTTTCTGACAAATGATTCTTTTATAGTATTCGTGAGACTGTCAGCCAGGCACTCGTTAAGTTTTGCATTGGTTTTTATTTTCGAAAGGTGAGAGTATAATAGCAAAGGTAGAGAGTGGGCAGAAGATGTCTGATGTTGCTGGGCAGTATGGCTTGAACAAATCTACAGTAGGGCACAGTTCAATCTTATCTAAGAAAGATACAGTATAATCAAGAAGACTCAAGCAGCTAAAGGAGTAACAAAAATTACATTGAAGAGCTCATAGCAGAATGCCTGACATCTGAAATGGATCTGATGACAGAAGAATGCCAAGAACTCTTGAATGAAGAACATCAAGAAACTCAGTGAGATATGTTTTATTATGAAAAAGAGAATTAATGCCGATATCTGCTATTAATTAAAGATCTTTTGAATAAGTGGGGGATGTCAGATCAACGGTCTTAGAACGGCATACATAGGTTGAGGTTAATAGGCTTGGGGATCTCTACAATTACAATGCTATTAATTCTGAAAATCCTGAAGAGAGAAAAGCAATCAACATTTAGACAGATTCTTTAACCCCACAAACAAAAAAACATGAGTAATAAAAATGCAAGTCTGTGTATATATGTATTTTTATTATTACATATAAATAAACGTAGTAAGAAAGTATATATTTGTTTATTTTTGTGGGTCTCCAGAACGAATTAATCAAATTCCCATACAAACCTATGGTAAATTGATAATCGATTAACGAACAATTCAGATAGCGAACAGAGTCTTGAAACGGATTATGTTCGTTAACTGATCACCCACTGTACAGTACATTAGTAATAAGTTTTAGTATTTCTGCTCTTGAAGTGGTTTTGTAGTTTTGGGTAATTGTACATTATTATATTGTTATAGCAATGTTCGTTTATTAGCATGTCCATTTTAAATTGGACGGAATCTTTGTCCGTTTGTAATTTCTCTACTTGATGTTTCAAACTATCAATCTGCTCTTCCATTTTTTTCTGATTTTTCCTTTGTTTCTCGAATATTTTCCTGAATAATATCAAGTTCTTGTTTAATAACAACCATTTGATTAAAAAGTTTGTCATAAGTGGTGTTAATCAAGTCCGATATTTTATTCCAAAGCACTGAAGTATAAGTGTCTGGGAGTTTATCCATTATATTAATCGAGATTTGGTCAGAAAGTCATCGAGATTTTAATCTGACCAAATCGAGATTTGGTCAGATTAGGTCAAACTCACCAGGGGTGTCGTTTGACCTAATCTGCAATGAATTTAAATTGTAATTCTTATTGTTAATGGATTCTTCAAGGAGATTTTTTTGGAAGTGAAGTTAAAGTCCATTATCATCCTAGGATTTGATGATGATGATTGATTCTTCTTAGTATCCGGTTTGGCACGATTCAATGGAGATCTTCCCCGCTTGGTTGGAGAACGTTGCATGATTATTATTATTGTTATTACTGATATAAATTGTATTAATTAATGACATAATTAGGCTTCTTGTAGCAGTAAATAATCAAAAAATAATTAATTCTTATTCTTAGTATGAGTAGCCAGATGCAAAGGAANTTATAATTGAGAGGCATTGATTATTAGAGTGGAGTTTGCGGAATCAAGTTTTATCTTGCTTGTTAATGTCATTTAGTTAAATTTGCTATTCTTGATGATGGAAGAAAAGTATCTACATGCACCAGTTTCCCCATACTTAAACTATGAGTTAGCTTTTCACAATCAATTATTAAGATGTCATTTCACAATTTAACCTGAGGATTTTGTTTATGTAATTCATAAAAATTTGGTAATAAATGATTCCTTCTATTTCTTAAGTTGTTAGTCAAATCTGGAGAATTTGTATGTTTTGCTCTAGTAGATTTTGTTGTTTTTTTTGTATGAGGACAGAAAAAATAAGATTTCTGGTTTATTATGAAATGTGATTATTATTGTTAAATTTGGCATTTTCGATAGTTGAACTATCTCTAGTATATTGTCTTGAGTTATATTATTTATATTTAATACAGTGGGTGATCAGTTAACAAACAGATTAGATAACGAACACTTCACTGAACAAACATGAAAAGAAGCAAAGGAAATAGCAAATACCAATTGATTTTCCTATGTCTTCAGATAACTTTTTGGAGCGCAGGAGACGTCAACGTCAACACTCAACTTGATATATATACTGATCAGATAGTATTCCTCGAACTTTGAAATACTACCTTGTAATTCCAGCCTTTTATTTTTCTGACAAATGATTCTTTTATAGTATTCGTGAGACTGTCGGGCAGGCACGCATTAAGTTTTGCATTGGTTTTTATTTTCAAAAGGTGAGAGTATAATAGCAAAGGTAGAGAGTGGGCAGAAGATGTCTGATGTTGCTGGGCAGTATGGCTTGAACAAATCTACAGTAGGGCACAGTTCACTCTTATCTAAGAAAGATACAGTATAATCAAGAAAACTCAAGCAGCTAAAGGAGTAACAAAAATTACATTTGAGAAATAAAGAACATTGAAGAGCTCATAATGGAACCTGAAACGGATCTGACGACAGAAGAACGCTAAGAACTCTTGAATGAAGAACATCAAGAAACTCGGCGAGATATGTTTTATTATGAAAAAGAGGATTAATGCCGATATCTGCTAATAATTAAAGATCTTTTGAAGAAGTGGGGGATGTCAGATCGACTGTCTTAGAACGGCATACAAACCAGGTTGAGGTTTGTATGCCGTTTTGTTTGTTTAGGCTTGGGGATCTCCACAATTACATTGCTATTAATTCTGAAAATCCTGAAGAGAGAAAAGCAATCAACATTTACTTTAACCCCACAAACAAAAAAACATGAGTAATAAAAATGCAAGTCTGTGTATATATGTATTTTTATTATTACATATAAATAAATGTAGTAAGAAAGTATATATTTTTTATTTTTGTGGGTCTCCAGAACGAATTAATCAAATTCCCATACAAACCTATAGTAAATTGATAATCGGTTAACGAACAATTCGGATAGCAAACAAAGTCTTGGAATGGATTATGTTCGTTAACTGATCACACACTGTACAGTACATTAGTAATAAGTTTTAGTATTTCTGCTCTTGAAGTAGTTTTGTAGTTTGGGTAATTGTACATTATTATATTGTTATAGCAATGTTCGTTTATTAGCATGTCCATTTTAAATTGGATGGAATCTTTGTCCGTTTGTAATGTCTCTACTTGATGTTTTAAACTATCAATCTGCTCTTCCATTTTTTTCTGATTTTCCTTTGTTTCTCAAATATTTTTGTGAATAATATCAAGTTCTTGTTTAATAACAACCATTTGATTAAAAAGTTTGTCATTAGTGGTGTTAATCAAGTCTGATATTTTATTCCAAAGCACTGAAGTATAAGTGTCTGGGAGTTTATTCATTATATTAATCGAGATTTGGTCAGAAATGGTTGACTCACCTGGGGTGTCATTTGACCTAATCTGCAATGAATTTAAATTGTAATTCTTATTGCTAATGGATTCTTCAAGGAGATTTTTTTCGGAAGTGAAGTTAAAGTCCATTATCATCCTAGGATTTGATGAAGATGATTGATTCTTCTTAGTATCCGGTTGGCACGATTCAATGGAGATCTTCCCCGCTTGGTTGGAGAATGTTGCATGATTATTATTGTTATTACTGATATAAATTGTATTAATTAATGACATAATTAGGCTTCTTGTAGTAGTAAATAATCAAAAAACAATTAATTCTTATTCTTAGTATGAGTAGCCAGATGCAAAGGAACAGACACCAGCAGCCTCGACGGTTGAACACGCCCCCGTCATGATAAACAATTACTTGTTTAAATTAATGTTTGCTACATATTATTATATTGTTTTTTAGTGATGGAGTGGCATTAAGCTGTCATCTTTTCTAGAGCAGTAGTCATATAGCAATGGTGTGAATTTAATGATTGATCAACTTTGAAGACTTGTTTTCACCATAAAATCGATATGAATCAACTATCTTGTTAATATAATATCTACCATTTCTAGAAAATATCATATAGACTGTATTTATTTCAGAAAAATTCACAAAAAATAATTAGTATTAGAAACATTTAATTCAGAATTATGTACATTAAAAATTACATAATTTATTTTATTTACACATTCAAATGGAATGTTTACATTATTTAATTTTCAGTACATATTCATAAATATAAACTAGCAATAAAGTCCTGTTAAAAAGTTACTCAATGTTCTGTGTAAGTTATCATTTCAAACCATTGACGTAGAGCTTCACCTAAAACCACTGGCATTGAATTGATTTCTTTTAAAATTATATAAAATGGAAAAGGAAACATTTCCATGTATGAGAGTATTTCAATCTGAAATGAGAATGATAAGATTATTTAGAAAATTAATTCAAAATATTAATATAAGATATTTAATGAAGATGATGATTACCTTTTCTGCTTTAAAAATAGGAACTTTAATGTCAAGAATAGAATTCTGAAATTAAAAATTATTATATTCAATTAATTTTCTTCTAAGAAAAGATTATTAAAAACATAATAATTACTATATCTTACTTTATTTGCTGGATTATCTAATATAATAAATACTAAAAATATATTGTTGTTTCTTGCAAAACGCACAGCTTGCCTGACACATCCTTCTCCCTCACTAAAAATACCCCGACCATCAGAAAGAATTATAAGAAGCTAAGCAATTTCTTTTGACATTAATCTGGAGACAGGTCCATGTCGTGAATCTATCATCAAAGTAGTTGCATAATTCAAAAGTTCTGCTATTCTTGTTTTTTTCTGTTCAAAAGTAAACCTCTGAAATACTTTAATTCCTGCCTGATCTGTAAAAGGTTCTCCAAATGGATGTAGGAGTTGAACATCTTCACCAAACTTTACTACAGATAACTGACCAACTTCAAGTAAAGAGAGTGATTTTCCTAATAAAGTAACAGATTCCATAGCTAGTTGTCTTGATTTATTATCATCCATACTTGAAGAATCATCTACTGTGAGCATTATCTGATATTCCCTTATGCTAGGCTTAGTTCGTCTTAACCATATTTTATCTTTCCTAAATTGACTTGCAATATATGGTATTATCTGCAATAAAATATTTATAACAAAAACGTTATAAAGTAAATATAAATAAACAATTACAAAATTCGACTGTATATGTGCAAAATGTTAAAATAAAATAAAATAGTACCAGTATCCCTTGGTTAATATGGTTAATTCCTAAATGCTACCATGTATATCAAAATCGCATTAATCAAATATGGTATCTATGTTAAGTAAAGACAGCTGGTAAAGCTGCATTAACTAAAAGGATTGCCACAATTAATTTCACACATTAATCAAGGGATATCTGTAATATGATATAATATATATCATGTTATGAAATTCTAAGCTATAGTTATACTTTTCCTAAGTCATCAATCATTTAATCTGCAGAGCTTGAAAAAAAATCAGAGTTACGAAATCATTGACTAATGAATTATATGATAATTTCATCTAATTAGATCATTATTCCACATAAACTAAAGGTTGGTTTCATCAACCTTCATAAAAATAGCATTTAATGCGTTTAATTTTTGAATAACTTGTTAGAATTAATCTTTAATTAGTATATTCCATTTCATAAACATTCTTTAACTCAATTTAATGAGCTGCTTCTTAAAAAGTTTCACAGCTTTCTTTAACTTCAAATATTTTGTGTGAGTAGTTTAACATGTGCAGTGTGACAACTGAAATGTATAATTTAAAGTTCTTAATTTTAAATTGTAGAGAAGAATGCTTTAATTGATTTAACTCAAAATATAATTATATTTTGATTTGAATCAATTAAATGAATCAATTAATATATGAAATGAGTATTGCAATCAAATATATATACAGAATATTAAATTTTTGGATAAAGCAATCATCATCCAAAAATTTAAAGCCACCTTGTCTGAATGCCTAATAGTTTTTATATGATCCTTATTTTTCCAGTCTACTTAATATACAACAGCTCTACATTAAACTTATTATAATCTGTCAGAAACTTTTACATTCTAAAATCCTTATTTTAAAGATCCAAAAAGTTTAATGTTTATTAGCACTAACAAAAGTGTTAAACAAGTATAATGCAGGTTGATGAAACTGGTCACAAATCTAGTTCAAATTGCTTTTCTTTGAGTGAATTTTTAAAAAAGGATTTGTAAAAGTTTTATTGAGAAAACCACTTTAAACTAAATACATAATTAAGAACTAGTATTATTTATTTTTCATTTACTTTAATTCATGATGTAAGTTATATTAAAAAAAGTCATTAACATGTAACTAGTTACTAATCCTAACTTAATAGCTAATTGGATGTTTTTATTAACATCATATCATTCTACTAAAAACAGAAACTAGATATAAACACCATTAAATAAAGTTTATATAATAAAAAATAGACTTTTAATATTCTGTAAAACTTAAAATTAATTTCTAAAATAACATTTTTATAATAATTTTTCATATTTTAAAACAAAAGTGTCTTAAAACCTAATGTTTAAGCATAGGATACAATTATAATTGCATTAAACTATAAACCTATTAATTGTTAAATATTAATAATATGTTACCTTTCTCATATTTAATCTTTTACCAGTTCTATAATCACCCTTTAACTTTGAAACTTTAGTTGGTTCTAGAACAAGTCTTAATTGTTCACAAATTTCTTGCACAAAAGGTGAAATAACTTTTATATTTTGCTGCCATAGTTCTTTTGATAAATTATTTTTCTGAATTTCACTATCGGGTACTTCAATCCAAGAACCTATTTTATGTTCTAACTGTAATCTTAATTCTTCTAATTTTCTTTTTTCAGATAAAGAAATCCATAAATCGTACTGTGTGTGAAGAGATGAATTTGGACCTCTTGCTACACTACTAGTTGCAATAATGTCTGTTGATTTCTCTACAGGTAATTCATCCACTTCCATATCATTATCACTTTTTTGACTCATAATGTTTTGTTTTTCAGAAGTAGAAGAAATATTTTTTCCATATATATTTTCTTCTGCATCAATTTTAGTTTCATTTTCATTCTCTTCTAAATTAGTTTCTATTTCTTCTGATGTGTTTATGTCATCATTATTAATTAGATTTTCTTTATTAATTTGTTGTTCTGAAGCAGTATCAATAACATCAATATTATAGCCAGAATTGGGATCTTGAATATGCTCATACAGATCTGACTTATAACATTCTTCTGAATCTTTAGCTTCTTGTGATTGAGAACATTCTATTGTTTCAACTTCTAAAAGATTTTCTTTTAGTTGACCCAAAGTACGTGGATTTTGACTTGGTTTTTTCTTTCTTTTTGAAGACGATTGAATATCTTTTTCCATATTGCTATCTGATGTAATGTTTTTGGTTTCATGACCTAAAGCTAATAAAAATCAGAATAAATAAATAAACCCTTAAGACAAAAAATTTATGATATATAAAGAAGGAATACAAAGTGCAAAAAATATCACCCTCTTCAATACAAAAATATATTTTTTTATATATACAAGGATTGTCAACTAAATCATGGTAACAGAATTTTTTCAGAAAATAGAATTTTATTATACAAATTAGTCATGTATGAATTCCTTCCGTCTATTATTTAAACTTTTTGCCAAACCTTGGAAATTACCCTAGCCTAATGGCAGAATTATTTTTCTACACATATTGTTCTGACTGCTTCATCTCTCTGTCTGTAAAAGCAATTCCAAAAGAACAATTTATGACTTTACTCCATTGGTCTCCAGTGGTCGTCAATCTTTCTGACCTCAAGGACCCCTAAACTCACAATTTTGAATCCTGCAGACTACTATCATAAATTCTTTTAAATGATATGAACATCTATAGAATAATGATTACAAAAGTTCCATTTTACTTTATTAATATGAAATTCACTTGTTTAATTATAACAAATTACAGCAATGTTTGCTGCTGCTTGTTTGAAATAAGTTTATGGATTCTTGGCTCTTTCCCACAAAGGACAACAATCACACTCGCAGTATTTATTGCTAATTTTTTATTGATTTATTGAAATTATTATTTATTGATAACAGCCATTTTGAGTTTGGTTTTAGTTTCGAATAAAAAATCCCCAATGAGTGAGGAAAAGCAACCTAGCATTTTGTATTTCTTTTGTTATATTTCATNTATACAAGGATTGTCAACTAAATCATGGTAACAGAATTTTTTCAGAAAATAGAATTTTATTATAAAAATTAGTCATGTATGAATTCCTTCCAAGTAGTGTATTACTTAAACTTTTTGCCAAACCTTGGAAATTTCCCTAGCCTAATGGCAAAATTATTTTTCTAGATATATTGTTCTGATTGCTTCATCTCTCTGTATGTAAAAGCAATTCCAAAAGAACAATTTATGACTTTACTCCATTGGTCTTCTAAATCAGTGGTCGCCAATCTTTCTGACCTCAAAGACCCCTAAACTCACAATTTTGAATCCTGCAGACTACTATCATAAATTCTTTTAAATGATATAAACATCTATAGAATAATGATTATGGATAATGGATTCTTGGCTCTTTCCCACAAAGGACAACAATCACACTCGCAGTATTTATTGCTAATTTTTTATTGATTTATTGATAACAGCCATTTTCAGTTTGGTTTTAAATTTGAATAAAAAAACCCAATGAGTGAGGAAAAGCAACCTAGCATTTTGTATTTCTTTTGTTATATTTTGTGTAACCT
Source organism: Centruroides sculpturatus (assembly GCF_000671375.1). NCBI lineage: Eukaryota > Metazoa > Arthropoda > Arachnida > Scorpiones > Buthidae > Centruroides > Centruroides sculpturatus. The sequence goes on along the minus strand of NW_019385467.1, from coordinate 208,476 downwards.
TGAGTTGATCAATGTCCAAATTTCTCCATAAACCACCAGTTGGTGACCATTGTTCCAGATCACAGTCAATCAGATATGTTATCATGGGCATTTTGACACTGTTCCACCTATCTTGCAACAGTTCTGTAAGGCAGTGTCTGGTTTCTACATACCTCCAGCAGTTCCTCAAAACAACTATTAGCATATTTACTATGGGAAACCTGTGCTGTTCTTAGTCTTCTTTGTAAGCATTTTCTTACAGTAAAGAAAAGTCAAGTTTGTTTTCATTGTTTGGAAATAGAAGAATGATGTCTATTAATTTTTAGAATAACTACAGTTACAAATAGTTTATTATTTTTTTGAGAATTACAATGTTGCTATGGCTTAATTGACAGTTCTTGTATTTATATATGCTGCTTCTAATATAACATTATCATTATATTTGGAGGAACAGTTTTATCTGTTTTGCTCTATATCTAGAAGTATTTTTAAAGAGCTACTGAAAACGATTATTTTGACAACTTTTTACAATTATTATTTTAATCATTAAATTAATTTAAAAAATGAGTACTAATTATTGGTTTAAGTTTTAATAAAAGTAAAAAAACTATCATAGATTCTAGTCCCAATATTGATTTAAACGTAAGAAATGTGGACAAAATTCCAAATATCATTGGTTCTAATATCATATTTTGAAATTTAATAATAGCTTCAAAATTAAAACATGCTTAAAATATTTTAACAAAAATTGAGATTCTAGCATGAAACTCTCTATTCATGATTCCTTATTAGATTAAGAGATACAGTATTTGATTTTTTTAAATATCAAATATCTGTATATTTTAAAATATAGAAAGAATGAGAGACTATGAATTTAGTCAATGGAAATTAAAACACATGCCAGAAATTTTAACAAAATCTATTCTGTAATTATCTTTGTGTAAATAGATGAAGAAAATGGTAGTAGATATTTTTAGCTTACACCTTAAAGTGTATTAAATTGGTTTAAAAATCTAATATTTAGTTTAAATTATATTTTGGCAAATTAATTTACTTCATGAGAACTACCAATAAATAAAATATTCCTAACCTTTACTATATTTATCAATATCTGCAAATCCTGCACCATGTTGTTCTTGTTCAGATACATTTTGATTTCCTTCATTATAGTCACCTCTTGATTCTGGAACTGTTGTAACATTATCACACAAAGTACTGTTATTATTTTCAGATGGCAAAGCAGTTTCTGTTGTTGGGTCAGTTTTTGATGGTAATGATTTTTCTTTTTTAAAAAAAAATGTATTAAATTTAAATTCTATATCTCATTCATTATAAAGAAAATTTATAAAATTACCAGTCTCTTCATTTTCTTTATCTGGACATTCTTGATCATATTCTATATTTTCTTTATTATCTTCTACAGTTTCAGATTCCATATTTTCTGTTTCACTTCCATCTACTTTATCTTCATTTTCATTTGTGTTATCATCATCCTCTTCTTCATTAGAATTTTCTTCAACGTTATCTATATTATCTATAAGTATTGAAAAGTCACAAGTAATTTTTAAAATATAATATTCTATAATCTTTATTATTATTTTTTGGATTAAAAATTGGTTTTAATATTACTATAGGATTCTGATGTATAGGTCTATTATTCAAATAATAGTAAAACAAATAATTTATGGTTTAAACATATTTAATATTTAAAATGTCATAGTACTATATAAATAATACATTCAAAAATTCAACAGGTTGACATTGACATTCAAAAATCTGGTAACCTCCGGACCTGAGGAGTGCTGGATTTTTTATGGTTATATGTGCTGTATATATTTAACAGAAAATGACTACCTGTAAAATCCTTCAAAGAAAGAAAATTGAACACTAAATGAAAATCAAATAAAATTTTAATGTTTATCAATTGATTAAATAAAAAAAAAAAACAGCTCTACAGAATTTTAGTTAGGTGCCTCCAGAAAACAGTGGCATGCCAATGTGGTAAATTTAAAAATGAACTCCAAAATCCATGCCGGAAATCTGAAGGAATCGGATTATCAATGGCCGGATTTTTGAATGTCAACCAGTAATGCTAAATAAAAAGTGTAATTTAATTTAAAAATATAACCCATATTGTCATGGGGATCCACAGAAAATTTTCTGGGAAGCAAAGCATGGAGATAAATAATTAAATCAATAAATTTTTATATACTTTTCTGGGATTTTTCACTTGGCCGCTAGTAGGCAATAAGTGCCAACCAGTAGCTGAATAGATACAACTACTGAACACTGATAGTTGGTCATGAATTTGTACCTTGCCAACATGCTGGTTACAAGGAGTTATCTCAATTACTTTTACAATTATAATTTGGAGAATTTTTTACTCAATCCCAGAGAGGGGCAAATGCAGTGTCAGCCCTTCCCTGGGATTTTGGTCCCAAAAAATCTTAACCATCTAGCTCCAAGTAACTTGCATTCTTTTAAAGTCCCACAAATAAACACATTTTGCATTTTTGTGAAAATCTCTCACTTTTTAAATTCTCAAAACTGCTTGAGTTAATTAAATTGAAATTATTGTAAATGATATATTTATTAATTTAATAATGTCAAATTAAAAATTTTTCAAAATCTGTGTAAATATAACGTTTAATTAAATATGAAAGAAATAATTTCTTGTTATTACAGTAGCCAAACTTCTATTTATGAAGCATATGCAAAAAAGATTTTAGTATATCAAGTTTGGTTTAATCAATAATATCGATGAAACAACAGAAACTAATGTTGAATTTCTAAAAAAGTATGTACAGAATCCTAGACATTTAAAACATGAAAAAATTCTTTATTGTAATGTATGCCACAAATTGTTTCAACTGTTGAAACATCCTTAAACCAGTGCAATATGAAGTGTCAAGATGAACCAAAACAGCAGAGCAGCTTTAGTAGAGTTTATGATATCAGTTGGGAATGAAACCTATCACATCACTAGATATATACTTAATTAATAACTTGATAAAAAATGAGTAAATGCTCTTATTATTTGTACAGAGCTATAAACAAAAATATACAACCACTTTAGACCAGTGACAAAATGCAGGATGAGAGAAACATCTTGTAAACAATTGTGTATATNGGAGTTGTTCGGAAGATCGATGTTTCGGATAACCGATTATGTACGAAAAAATATATTAATTTATCCCATGTTGACATTTTTCTCCGTTGCGTGTCGCTTTGCGTTGAATTTTCATCGATGTTAAGCCTAATGAAGACTATTATGTCGTTAAAAATTATTTTTTTATTTTTTACGAACAAAATAAATATATTGAAAAATATAAAAACAACAAAAAATTATACTTCAGAAGTTAATTTAGTATCAAAACGTAAAATATTTGAGTAGCCCAAGACATGGCCAAAGATTACAGCGCCACTGCACTGGTGAAAATTTAAATTTGCCGACTGGAATTCTTTCAGATGATTGACGTTTCGGATGATTGACTTTCAGATAATCGAAGCTCTACTGTATTTATTAATTTAATAATGTCAAATTAAAAATTTTTCAAAATCTGTGTAAATATAACGTTTAATTAAATATAAAAGAAATAATTTCTTGTTATTACAGTAGCCAAACTTCTATTTATGAAGCATATGCAAAAAAGATTTTAGTATATCAAGTTTGGTTTAATCAATAATATCGATGAAACAACAGAAACTAATGTTGAATTTCTAAAAAAGTATGTACAGAATCCTAGACATTTAAAACATGAAAAAATTCTTTATTGTAATGTATGCCACAAATTGTTTCAACTGTTGAAACATCCTTACACCAGTGCAATATAAAGTGTCAAGATGAACCAAAACAGCAGCTTTAGAGTTCATGATATCAGTTGGAAATGAAACCTATCACATCAACACTAGATATACACTTAATTAATAACTTGATAAGAAATGAGTAAATGCACATTATTATTTGTACAGAGCTATAAACAAAAATATACAACCACTTTAGACCAGTGACAAAATGCAGGTTGAGAGAAACATCTTGTAAACAATTGTGTATATATATAATAAATTCAATAATAATTGATTAAATAGAATAGAAAGTTATCAAATTTTATTCAGCATGTAACCTATATATATATAAAAATGATGATGATTGACTGTTTGTTCACTATACACTGTTAATTGTTCAACCAATTGCTACAAAACTCTGCAGTTATGTTCAAACCAGTAGATGAGCCTAACATTGCACAGGCAAAAAAACAACAACAAAGATTAAGATTATTTTGTACTTCTAATCATTCTATTCTAGTAGCCCAGGAGCCCCTAGTGGGTGTTCTAGCAGCAGCAATGTCATTCCACAATGATAATAATAATAATAATATAATGAATTTCTCATGGCATACCCTACTAAAATGCAGCCAAAAATGCAAAAAACCTCATGAAATAATAATATACTAAATTTATTGTTAATTTAAATAATAGCTAGGTCTTCCTTACTGGCCATTTTTGGCACACAGTGACAGAAAGAAAGAATCCAGTTTTTCAGCTTTATATAGTAGATACTTTTAACTTAGATAATGTTGTACATCCCACCCCATATTATCAATTAATTTCTGTCTATGTTTGATTGCTGGCTTTAGATTTAGTGCTAGTTATTGGAAAAAAATTAGCAAAATAATTAACTAAATATAATTTTTTTAAAAATATATTACAGTATATTCACTGAACTACTCGACAGTGATATAGTGAGAAATAGACACACCATTATCTGGTTACTACAAGAAGTAGCACACAGCACTTGCCTGCGTAGAGTGTAGTAGTGTTTTGCCCCTGTACATCATACCTGTTAGCAATAGGGTTGTGCCAGTTATGATATCTAACTATTCAGTGAAAAATTTTTGAATTGAAATAACATGACTTATGATACAAATTTGAAGTTCATGTATAGTTAATCTGGTCCTCTTTCTCTTACGATTTCCATATCTGGTCTCAATTTTCATCTATCTAATTCCATTCTCAAGAGTAAGGAAGGAAGAGACAGACAGACAAACAACAATGAAAATTTATAGGTTTACAATTTTTTCAGTTATGGGTTTGCGCATGGCCAATGGACTGGTCACATGGAGTTTTCTGGGNTCATGGCATACCCTACTAAAATGCAGCCAAAAATGCAAAAAACCTCATGAAATAATAATATACTAAATTTATTGTTAATTTAAATAATAGCTAGGTCTTCCTTACTGGCCATTTTTGGCACACAGTGACAGAAAGAAAGAATCCAGTTTTTCAGCTTTATATAGTAGATACTTTTAACTTAGATAATGTTGTACATCCCACCCCATATTATCAATTAATTTCTGTCTATGTTTGATTGCTGGCTTTAGATTTAGTGCTAGTTATTGGAAAAAAATTAGCAAAATAATTAACTAAATATACTTCTAACTTAGATAATGTCGTACATCCCATCCCAAATTATCAATTAATTTCTGTCTATGTTTGATTGCTGGCTTTACATGTAGTGGTAGTTATTGGAAAAAATTAGCAAAATATAATTTTTAAAAATATATATTATATTCACTGAATTACTCGACAATGATATAGTGAGAAATAGACACACCATTATCTGGTTACTACAAGAAGTAGCACACAGCACTTACCTGCATAGAGTATAGTAGTATTTTGCCCCTGTACATCATACCTGTTAGCAATAGGGTTGTGCCAGTTATGGTATCTAACTGTTCAGGGAAATATTTTTGAATTGAAATAACATGACTTATGATACGAATTGAAAGTACATATATTGTTAATCTGGTCTCAAATTTCATCTATCTAATTCCGCTCTCAAGATTAAGGAAGGAACAGACGGACAGACAAACAACAATGAAAATTTATAGGTTTACAATTTTTTCAGTTATGGGTTTGCGCATGGCCAATGGACTGGTCACATGGAGTTTTCTGGGTTTTCTTCATGTTAGTAACACCTAAATAGGGTCCAGCTTTGCATAAAAGTCTTCCTGGGATGCATCCCCTCAGCAGATAGTAAGGGGAGATGAGATCAGGAAAGCGAACAAACTCATAAATCCATTGCCCCAAATGTCTTTCCCTGATACTGCTTAAGATGTTCTAATGTTCAGCCAAATTAATGTGCAGTATGTGCAGTGATATTAAGGCACAAAGTAGAGCTCAGTCATTTTCTGTGCCAATGTTTATTTTTCCCATTTATTATCATGGCAAAATTGCTTCATTCAAAATTTCCTGTAGTTGTAGTCTATGTAATGTGCACTTTATTCATATGTTGAGTCTTTCTGTCAAATCTACTTCCAGTATGCTTATGCCACAAGTTTCAAGTTTTCTTTACTCAGATGCTTTTGTTAAGCTTTACTTTCTCAACCTGGATTCACCAGTTTTTTACAGGATCACATAAATCAATTATTCTCACATTTTTACAAGATTTTTTTATGTAAACAAATCTTTTGGACATTAAAGTTAGTAACTTTGATCATGTGTGGGATCATCACAACCTATCCAACACTGGATAGGTTGTGATGGTCAAATTAACTTCAACCTCCATCTGCAATAGCCCCTTCTTCCTATTAGACCCACTGGTATGATGGTGTTCAAATAGTAAAATTACATAATACAAGGTTACCAGTCTGCACAAAATACGATTTAAGTGGTTTTTCAAGGGTGCCAAATTTAAATATTTGGTCCATTTTTTGAGAAATTTGATTCATTGGCAGATTACCGTTTGATACTTGGCTGTGAATGGTCCAGTTTCCTAGAGTTAACATTAGGAAAAAATATGATATCGTAAATTTTTTATAAGATATTATATTTTCAATTGGTGTCTACTTGACTGATGAAATTGTGCCATTCTGTACCACCCAAGTATTGCGATAAACATAACAATGATAGGCTGAAATAACCAAACTGCTTATATGATTTTCATTTTAATATTTGATTTATGTAACTACAAAGGTTATCTTAAGTAAAGGTTTATCACTCCCAGTGACCAATCTAACAAATTATAAAAATTCTTTAAACTGTGTATAGTAGAAGAATAAAAAGTTTTTTTAAAAGGTGTTATAAACCCGTACTTAAGATTACTTTTTTAGTTATATAAATCAAATAATCTAATAATCTTAATGTTTGTACTTATATTTTTTGCCCAGGTAACACTGAGCTTACCTGCTAGCTTATTCATATTTAACTTGATTGCACACTTACATAAAATGATATTCTNTATATAGCAGGGGTGGCCAACCTGCGGCTCACGAGCCACATGTGGCTCTTTGAACGATTATTTGTGGCTCTCGATAAATGTACCTGAGTTCCCTTTTCATTTTTGTGTTGTTATATTTTAAAACATTATCATCATTCCGTATGTGTTTCAAAATGTCTTTTAAATTATTAACAACAAATATAAAAGACTAAGTGCAACGTTGTAACAAATTTCATTTCCGTCCAAGTTAAGAATGATATGACTCATCGAAAACTGTGCGAACGAACATAAACAGTGGCGTAATCGTCCGTTATCGACCGACTCCAGACCGATTTTGCATTTGTAAACTGTCATTGCAATGGACAGTTGACATTGTGCTCTGGAGGAAACAATTTGTATTACTCTTGCTACGGATATAATTTGTAATCTGGAATTTTTTGCATACCTTTTTAATACGTATTTAATTGCGGCTCGCGAAAAATTTCAAATTTTGAAAAATGGCTCGGACTATCAAGGAGCTTGGCCACCCTGGGTATATAGTCACAACTAAACATATTGCTACTTTGGAAGAAAACCAGCACAACTCAAAATTACTAGTTTTGAGAAAATCCCATGCAAAGATTTAACCAAAGTTTAACTGAATATCACTTATCTTCCACATAACTGCTCCCTAGTGGCCGAATATGCAAGTTACTTTTGTGACACTCTTCCACATAAAAATTTACTACATTTTTGTTTTGATTATGACATAATCAAAAAATCACACTTTTTTGAGTTATGCCGGTTTTTTTCCAAAGTAGCGATATGTAGTTTTTGAACCTGCTAGATGTTCCATTTAGTGGACTTCCTTTTGTTTTTCTTAGGATATATCAGTGCTTTTTCTTGGGTTTTTTCCAAGAAGTTCCAAAATGATATTAAGTGAAGAATTGCTGTATCATTTAAAATTATTGATGAACTATTTTTGAAGCTAACACAAACATGTAGTATATTTTTAAACAATCTTTCTGAATGAAAATGGCTATATATTGGATTGTGTTTTTGAAACTTTATATAGATTGTATCAGGTGAGAAGATGGGAGATGATTTCTTACAACAAGAAGAGTAAAAACGTTTATGAGGACTGGTGTCCAGAAGTGAACAGTTTCTGAGAGAAATGCACAAATGTCAGTAGACATATTGAGATCTTTTCACAGATCCTGCTCTCCACAGAATACATCAAGCTGTGTATGGAGCTGGCAGAAGTGGCAAGAGTGTCTGATCTGCAGCTGTCAGTTTCTTCCATCTCTGTTTTATACTCTTTAATAGAGGATCAGAATCAATAGAAATTATAATGAGATGGTAAGAATTGCCTTAGCAGCTCACTCTGTCAATACCAATGACACATTCAAAGACATGAGAGAAGCAGGATCAACAAAGTCCTCTGAAAGAGATGGAAATCTCGTCCATCATAAGTCTATACTGCTGTCCTAAGCAAAAAGGCGTTATCTCATTAATAATCTCATTAATTGTTTGGAATTGAGGATTTTATAATATTTGGCAATCACAGACAAGTGTCAAACATCCAAAGAAAAATAAACATAATTTTTCTTTGGATGTTTAACACTTGCTATGGTTATGATATCAGGTGGATGCATGAGTTAAAAATATATATATGTTTTTAAGATGACATATTGTCCATTTTGCTGAGATATATTTAATTTTATGTGTATGATGATATGAGACAATAATTTTTCTTATGAACTGTTAAGTCATATGAAGTCAAAGGGAATAAAATCTTTAAATGTGAAACAATTTAGTTATAGGTATTTTGCTTAGGATAGTAATATATTACAGTAATAGAATTCAAGCACAAATATGGACTCAGAAGAAAAATTGTTGAAGATTTATGATATCTGTTGAATTGTCTGTCTACCTTTCATCTTGGCATGCTAGTCACTGTTGGAAGGTGTTCCTCTCAGCCCAGATATAGTCATCTTGAATGAGGAAAACGTCTGCTGAGATACTGCAGCACAGATTAATCATTTCCATTATGAGCAGGGATACTGCAGGAGTAGCATGCTTTAATTATCAAATTTAATACCTTTGATGCTGTTAAACTTTTTAAAAATTTGTCATCTTCTTCACTTTTGTGTTTTCCAACATTTTATTGATTATTATTGATTACTTTTATCATTAATCTGTAATCTTTTAGTTATGTTTTTCTTCATATTCTGTACTATGTTTCCTTTTTTTCTGTATAGTGCATCTTCATTGTATATCTTACATTGGAATAAGTGTATACAAAGATACATAAATAAAAAAACTTGATTATATTGATAGAGTCAAAAGGAAACAATGACGAAATTCATCGACACTACAAANTAAGATATTATATTTTCAATTGGTGTCTACTTGACTGATGAAATTGTGCCATTCTGTACCACCCAAGTATTGCGATAAACATAACAATGATAGGCTGAAATAACCAAACTGCTTATATGATTTTCATTTTAATATTTGATTTATGTAACTACAAAGGTTATCTTAAGTAAAGGTTTATCACTCCCAGTGACCAATCTAACAAATTATAAAAATTCTTTAAACTGTGTATAGTAGAAGAATAAAAAGTTTTTTTAAAAGGTGTTATAAACCCGTACTTAAGATTACTTTTTTAGTTATATAAATCAAATAATCTAATAATCTTAATGTTTGTACTTATATTTTTTGCCCAGGTAACACTGAGCTTACCTGCTAGCTTATTCATATTTAACTTGATTGCACACTTACATAAAATGATATTCTAATAAATCATACTATATTTTTGCAGAATGACCAGGAAATCAGATATGGTAAAAACTGGCATGCTGGTTTAAGTGAGATTATACATCCCTCAAAAGAAGGGATGGCCAACACGTAGACCGTGGTCGACCGCAAATGTTTTGAAAGTAGCCTGCGAAGCTAAAGTTGAACAATTTGCTTTCACTTAAATTAATGTTTAAAAATGTTAATTCAATAATTTATTCTTACAATAATAGACTGTCTGTGCAACATACCCATACTGTTTGTATTTATCCTGATGAAAAATGCAAATGAATGTTAATGCATGTAGATATAAAATCCTAAAATTGTTTGCCCATATTCATAGTTGCCCGCAGACTATATTTTACCAAAAAAGTAGCCCCTAAGGGATAAAAGTTTGGCCACACCTGCTCTAGAGATGCATTAAAAAACAAACAACTTTTTATTTTATAACTATGAAACTGTCAGCATTACATCAAAAACTATATTATATGTTTAATTTCTTCATTTTGTCTTCTTTCAAATGATGTAAAATACTCCTGAATTCTGAAAGTTCTTTTTTGTTTTTATGGTAATTCCATTCAAAAATGCAAAAATAAACATATTAAATTTAACAAACTCACTGTAAATTATCTCAACTTACATGGACTAACATGGGCTTTGTGTGAAATTTGAGAGGGTGTTATTTTTAAGGTTGGGGTGGGATGGTCAGTGTAGCTACACTATTACTACTATTAATGTCAATAGGTTGCTAATTGTTTTATTGTCTTGTAAACAAAAACTTTCTTCCTGATGTTGTCAATCAAATTACAATGATATACCATGTATTATTGTACTGGAAAAAATGATTTTTTTAAAATGTTTGTTAACAACTAGTTTTGTTATATCTGATTAATTTTATATTTTAGTGGTAGTTTAACTGGCATGCTGGTCTCTCCTGTTTATAAGTGGCATGCTGGTCAATCTGCAGAAATACAGTAAATTCCAAATCCATTGTGTCATCTATTGTTGCATGTTTATCCTCTCTCACTTTAAACGAGTATTGTAATAGACATTACTTCTGTCTTTGTGCAAATCTTACTAATGTATGCATACATGCACGCACTTCAACCTGCAGATTTTATTGTGTATTAATGGTGCTTTTAACATAGATAACATATATTTCAGACATTTTAAACATGCATATAGCAGTGTATATAAATCTGGCCCTTAGTTATAAGTGAAAAATGTTAATACAAAGTGATAATTTTTTCAAGACAATTTCTATTTATGTATTTTATTTTATGACAGTTTGTTTCATGACGATTCTCTGTAATGATGCTTTCTTTCTTCATATATGAACAAGATATTGTAAACTTTAATCTGATGAACAAATATTTGTCTTTTTTTCTGTAGGATTTAAAAGTGGAACCAACATTGATTTTTAAATCTCAAGAAAATGATCCTGAGAATTAATCAGAGAAAATCATATTTTATCTTATAAATCAATAATGAAATTGTATCGTTAATAGGTTCCAGAACTACCCATATTTATGCATGAACCCGATACTGATGAATATATCGAAGAGAAAGAGCTGAGAAATGTGGAAGTAATCTATTTTCATACATTCTTTATCTTAACAACAAGCAAGATGTATGGCGGCTCCTTGTTATATTGCTCATTTAGATATATATATATATATATATTGCTTTATTTTTTTGTTTACCAAATATAAAAGCACTTTAGTCAGTAACTGGATAGCTACATTGGTTATATTGCACATCTGATACGTCATTCATTTTGGTTTGTGTAACTAAATGAGCAATATAATGAGGAACCACTGTATAATTCTTATGTCTGATAATTGCAAACATATTACATATTGAAATTTTTATTTTAACGTTCCTCTGGTGACAATTATATTTAAAACTTCATACATGTGGTTATCGTGTGTTCAAAATCTTCAAATGTAGACAGTTTATTGAAATTATCACTGGTCATAATAATGTGCCGATTTTAATTGTATGATCAAGCATTACATTTCTAGATATTTTAATTGAATGTAGTGCAAGTAAGAATGATTAGTGGATGGCAAAAAGGGCTGGCAAGCCACTCACTAATGATTCTTACTTGCATATGGGGATGCAAGTTAGTCAGGCTTCTATTATAGGAAAGTGTATTGTAGCTATAGTAATATGTGCATTATTTCCCATTAAAAATTTGATTCCTTACTATGAATATAGATTCAATATTTTTATCTTTATATAATTTAAGTACAATGTATTGCCAGAGTTATGTAGAATCTGTCAAATAATTAAAAAATTTTAAACTATAAATGGTATTTTCAGAGAGATTTTTATGCCATTAGTGTATAAATTTCTAATATTTTATTATTCAATACTTTCAATAGGTTCCTGTTGTAATGAAAAGTGATTCATGCAAGTACTTAAAACAAAGTTAAACCAATTTTCAATGTATTTATGCTTAATAGAAATATTCTGATACATCAGATTCTATTAAGGAATGCTTTAGATCTAAGTGTAGATTCAGATTACTTTCATTTCAATAATATCTTTTAAATTATAACAAAAAAAAAATGTGCATATTGGAATATAAGAGAAAATGAATGAGATGTCAAAGTTGTGGAGGATAAATAGGAAAATAGGTTTGCATTAAAAGTATAGGAAATTTTGACTTATCGAGACTGTATTGTTTTATGGAAAACTGTATATACTGTACCAAGGGCCTGTAGACAGTGAGTTAATGCAGTTTTCTTGGTGAGGCATTTTATCGTATATTGAAAATTTTAATTGACATTACTTATCTTTGCACTCTTTTATTATATGTTTGTCCCTAAGCAGTTAGTATATCTTTTAATAATGTTTACTATAGTAAAGATGGCTGAAGCAGTTAAGGCAAAGCAGTTAAATTTAATCCCAGATCTCCCAGACTACCTGTTCTTGGAGATCTGGGATTGAATTTGGGTATATAAACCATCCAGGAATTTTTTCATGTATCAGGCTTGCTCCCTTACCATCTGGGTGTGCCATGGTGGGCCTGGCCAAATTCACTATAACTATTTGAAGAACTGGCTGTTTTAGTACCCACACGATGGAAGAGTTTTTAAAAAAAAATTAAAAGTTTAAATTATTTTTTATTAGTTTATTTATTATAAAAATATGAACTTTTGTTTTTTTATATTGACATTTATAATAATTCTAATTGTTGTTGTGCATTAATTAAATTAAAAAGATTATAAAGATTGTAATGTGTATAATCGTTTAATTATATTTCTTAGGATGAAAGTGAAATGACGTCCATTTCATTTGCAAGATTAAGAAAAGATTCTTACATTAAAGCAATTTTAAGTGATCTTCGTGCTGGTTTACAGAATACACTTCAAGTTTTTATCATTAATGCTGCAAATGTGTTTTTGTTAGAGATATCACCGGAAAAAGATTTACTTTTAGATGAACAGGTACTTATTACAAATAATTTTTATTAATGTAGTTATAAATTAGTTGTCAATTTTAATATGTTTTTGTTTCTTTTCAAATATATAGACTAGTTTTTTGTACATATTTAATTGAAAGGCTAAGTCTAACAGTGGTCTAACCTCCCTTTATTTAAAGTTGAGATATTTTACTTTAAAGCAAAATATCTCAACTTTCTGTCAGTACTTAATCGGAACCCTAGGAATCTTTTGTTCTGTTTAGTAACAGTTTATTTTATACATGAAAGTATGGCACCGTTAACTCAGTTTTAATATCCAGGGTTAGACCATTTAATTGTTAACTAATATTAATTGAGATTGGGAAAATATAACATTTAGAAGTTATTTTTAATAATTAAATAACTATTGAATTAAAATAAAGCAGTCTATTCTCATTAACAAATGTAAGTTTTTATTTTAGGTTGATATGTGTAAAAGAGTTTTGAATATCTATCGCTTTATGGTAATGAATGTTCAAATGGAGAAAAAGACATGGTAAGTTTTTTGAATGTCAATATTTGTTAATGCTATGATAACTTTTTTATTAAAAAAATGAAAAATAATTATAGTAATGACATATTTTAATTTATTGATAACTATTGTTTTGGTATTATATTTATTTGTTATTTTCCTCATATTCAGCCAAATTTGTGTTTTGTGTAGTATCTAAAATTGTTGATCTGTTGTTAAATGGCATGAAATAATTTCTATCAAGTGAAATTTTTACAAGTTATTTTATTTTCTATAAAAATACATGTAAAAATTTTGTTTAAGAACATGATTTATTGTTAATATCCTTTTTCTTCTTACAGGGAACAATTACTATTAGTTTTGTTGCAGATAACTTCTCTCGTTTTGAAAGAAAGACCTCCTATTAGAAAAGACAGTTTGGGTGGAAGACTGGCTCCAGCACTTTTTCAAGTATGTAATAAACATGAACCATATTACTTTCAACATGTATATAAACACACGCAGAGTGTTTACTTTAACATTTATTTAGGAACACGAGATTTTTCCAGCATTGCACAGTTATACGTGATACTTGTACAGTTGTGACACTGTAATCATTTCATAATAGTGCTTTTGAGTATAAGACATTGTCATATTATTTTATTGATTAGCAGATTGCATGAGGATGGCTCTTTTATAAGGACATTGGCGTTATGTGTTGCCACATTATCAAGATTACATTTTTAATTGTCATGTTCTTACATTTGGAATATATATGCATATATTTCTGTGGAAATACTGTGTAGTTTAATATATCCCTTTTTGAACGATTACTATAATTTATTTTATTGTAAGCATTGCACTGGAACTAATGCATGATATTCATATATTTATGCAACCCTGGAAACTTCTCTTTTATATCTGGATAAATGTTAAAGTGAACACCTTGTATATATGTATACGTATACAAACACATGGTTTGTATATGTATGTATGTAGAGTATGTATACAATGTTTATTTATTTATTATTATATAAATTTCTCTAATATGTGATTTAGAATTTATGAAGTATTAAGTTGTTGCAAATAAATGGCCAATTTTTATTTATGACTTTAAACATTTATTTAATTTAAAACTAACATATTCAATCAGAATATGTTAGTTTTCATAGTGAAGTGAATAATCTCCACCAATGTTTATTCACTTCTCCTAATGCAATAGAAATCACGAGATCAAGATTCCAAAAATCATTAAAGTCACTTTTTATTGCATTCTCATCTTTGAAGACTTTCCCTACCAAAAACTACCCAAATGCTAAAAAATTAATTTGTTGTCAAAAGGGTTTAGAGAATAAGGTGGACAAGGAAGAATTTCATTTGAATACTTTCATTTTTGTGACAAATAATTAAAGAACTGCAGACCCCAAACAATGCTCTTTGCCTCTCTCACCGAGTTTGTGTGTTATCTATTTGCTGAGCTTGACTTTCACTAATGCATCTGGATGTCAAGAAATGGTTGAATAATATACATTTAACCTTTCTGCAATTTCCTGAACAGTTGGGTGAAGTTCTGATTCAACAGTGTTCTTCAAAATGTTGATGATAGATATACATATCTTTGAGGCAAATTTTCGATATTTGTATTCCTGGAATAAAATTTTTTGAGCCAATGCTGGGTGATATGCTTACAGAACATTCACCATAAGCTTTATTAGCATTTCAGATTGCCTTGGCTGCATTTTGTTCTATCTTATACTTGTACAAAGAAAATTATTCTATTTTATTTTGTTTCCATGCCATTAGAAAAACTACTATTAAACATGTGGAACTCATAATATAAATGAGATGATATTGGTAAATTCACATATGATATATGTATGATTCCAATTGCACACCTATGGTGCTGTTCATGTGGAAACAAGTTGAACTACAAGGATGGGAAGTTTAAATTTTAAGAAACAGCCATTTCATTTGCATTTAAATTTATATTCAAACTTACTTCAATTTAGACATGTGGTAAATTTTTTCAATATAGTGACAAATTTTTATTTTACAGACATTGATTGTTACTTGGATAAAAGCTAATCTTAATGTTATCATTTCGTCGGATCTTTGGGATCAGTTTCTATCTGTTTTGTCGTCATTAACACAGTGGGAAGAATTAATTAAAGAGTGGGCAGTAAGTTGATATTGAATTAATTATATTAATCAAATAATTTATGTATTTTTTTTTGGATTATTGATGAATATAAAATTCTGTACTATGTACTTTACATAACAGTTTGACTAAATTANAGGTCTCAAATACACATTACTACTATTCAACTCCCTTCAATCAAAATTTAAATCAGATATAATCAGTATAACTGAAATGTGGATAACATCTGACCTGTTTTATAAATCAAATTTTTTCAATGAATTTATACCAGAAACCCTATTGGCAAGCAAGTCACTGGGTCTAGGACATCCAAGTGGTGGTCTATGTATTTTAATTAAAAAGGATCCCGGTAAAATAATCCAAGTTAAAAAATCTGATAACTTCATACTACTATTAATCTCTACTAATAATACTCATACTTGGAAATATAAACAACAAATTAATCACAGTGATGAATACCTACATTCCCCCCAAATGCTTAGCAAAATTACACGAAACTTTTAAAATAATAGAATCATGGCAACATATCACTCCATATATCCTATTAACCTATTCTATGTTGAAATTTTTATTTTTAGCCTGTGACACCATGTTGAATTTTTGTGGATGTTAAACCTAAAATTTTTTTTTTAAATAATAATCGTATTTACTGTATCGTAAAAAATTATTTTTTTATGTTTCACAAACAAAATAAATATATTGAATAATATAGAAACAAAAAAATTATATTTTAAAAGTTCGTTTTAATATAAAAATTGTGACACATAGCGACATCTAGTATCAAAAATGCTCCGATGTAAACACGAAAATATTCAGGATCGCCCACATAGGTCAATGAGGTAAACACAAATATTTTTGGGACAACGTAGGACAGGTTAATGATTAAATACTTTTAATTTCAGAAAACCATGGAAACTCTAACTCGTGTGCTAGCTAGACATGTGTATAACCTTGATTTAAATGATCTTCCTCTGCAAAGATTAAGCGAACAAAAGCAAAAGAAGAGAAGAGGAATTAAAAATGTACCAACTTCAGCAAGTGGGAAGAGATCTACTTTCAATAAATTGGAATCAAGTAAAGCTTCGAATAACGTTGTCACTAAAAAAGAAGAAAAGCTGACTACTCCATTACCTTCTACTGCACTTGATGATGCTTCCAGCTCCGATATTCAGGGTAAATTCTTTTTAATAAATGTTCATTATACTGAATTTATGACAATTGTTATTATTCAAAATTGAATAAAATCATGAAGTTTTATTTTTAGAAAATTTTAGTTCATCTGGAGTAACAAGAACAAGATCTGGAAGTGGAGACATCAGAAAATGTAGTACTTCACCTTCTGATCGAACAACAATTTCTAGGAGTGCAAGTGATAGTCATTTAGCATATAGAAAAAGTGTGTTATATAATCCTTATATTTTTTAAAATTTAGTTAATGTAATTGTGTACATTGTGTTATAATTAAATTACGAAAAGTTTCTAATCTAGTATTATGATGAAGGATAAAAATTATTACTTAAGTGGACTGAAAACCATTTATGTCATTAAAAATTTGTTAAATTTCACAAAAATAGTATCTAAAAATATTTTAAAAAATTAGTTAAATTAAAAGAAGGGTTATTATTTTTTTTCTTATAGAAAAACGTCATTATTCATCTCATGATTCTTCATCAGCTTCACAAAATCAACTTCGTACATATTTTGTTCCATGTAAGTGGATTTTCTGTTTTTAATCATTAGATTCATGTATGCATTTTGTATAAATGATTATTTTTATATAAAAAATAATAAGAATTATCTTCGTTAATGTTAAATTATAAGAATTTAATTTTAAATTGAAATTTCTGTATAATAGCAATAACAGGAATTCCAGCTGGTATGGAAGATGAAGTTTTTAGAATACTTGCTTCGGCAGAAGATTATATTCAAGAACATTGCTCACCAAAGGGTATTTACCATTGTACAAAAAGCAAGTCGCTTGATTATTTATCGCAGAGAGGTAAATAAAATTTGCTATTAAATATTTTATATGCAGTTAAACATGTAACAAAACAAATTGTTTTATAGCCGAATCACCATGTCTGTCCGAATCATCAGAATTTAGAAGTAGATCTCCATCTCCGACTCCGTCCAGCGGATTAGAAAATACAAGCATTAAAGATTCCCCAATGCAAATTGAAGTGATGGTTAACAGTTCAGAGAATTCCTGTAATACTTCTGGTAATGCTGCAAAATGATATACTACATTTTTAATTTAAAATTTGAAAATTACAAATTTCCTAAATTTCTAATGTGTGTTTGTGACTTTAATTTTAATTAATATTGTAATTCATTGTCACATTGTAGATAGGATTAGAATAAAATAATATGTTTTCATTAGGTCTATCTGAAAAGAGGAAGAAAGGTAGGTTAACATACTTTTAGGTTTAATATTTTGTGACATTTTTCAAATTCAAAAACATTTAAAATAATTATATACCATATTTACTTGCATATAAGACGAGGTGGGACTTTAAAGATCAAAATACAGAAAATTAGATTTATTAACACAATTCTAATTTTATTTTGTTTAATCACAAGTAAAATATCATATGAATGTAAATTCACATATTGTCTTGCAAAAATTACTGGCATTTTAAACTTTAAGGAAAAATCTGGTAAAATTGACAACTTTATTTGTTAATGTGAAGCTGGACAATCTGGAACCTTCTTTTGCCAATTCTTAACAGTCAAATCCACTCTCCATTGATCAGGCTCATGAGTTTCTCCAAATAATCATCTGTTTTCATGTGGGAATGGATAAAACTTATATTGTGCTCTTATGTGATTTTGAAATTTCAATCTGGAATTCAATTCAAAAGCTTTGCTTTTCCTATTGCTATTCATCTTTACTCCTGACAGTATACAAGAACGATTCAAATGACTCAGATAAAATACTTATGTTTTTAAACACCAGAGGGTGGGCATCCGGTAAAAAATGTGAATACACGGTTCACAAAAATTATTTGCAAAAAATGCAAAGAATCTTTTGCTTGCGCATATAGGACAATCTAGGAATTTGAAGCTGTGATAAATGAATAAAAACTTCGCCTTATATGCGAGTAAATATTATACCATATTATATGTGTATATATGCGAGTAAATATTATACCATATTTACTCGCATATAAGACGAAGTTTTTATTTTTATCATTTATAAAAATTTACGCAAAATGAATATGTAACACTAAATTAATTTCATTCTCTGTAGTGAGTATACTACAACTATTAAGTTACTGTATTTGCTGATGTATATGATGCACCAGTGTATAAGACACTTTATTTTCCAAAGGCATTTTTGAAAAAAATATTATATATATTATATAGTGTCCAAAGAGTAGCAGGAGAAAATGTAGTTTGTCATAAACATTTTTTGAAAGTGTTATCAATATTTCAAATAATCTAAATTTTCAAATGGGTCTGTTTAATTTGTTGAGATAGTGCAGATAGTTTTTATGTACATTTGATATATTATAAAAGGTGCATGAGATCTCAACTTGAATGAATGGAATAATAATTTTTCTTGTTTTCATGTATTTTAGTAAATCTTTTCTGGTATTTAGTTTTTATATTGGTTAATGTTGAGAAACTGAGCTCATACAAATACGATGTTGAAAACTGTAACAAAATTTTCAATGCTCTTGTGGAGAGAGATGAATATTTGACCTGGACAAACATCTAGAATTCCTCAAGAGTTATTTCAGAGATTTTCCATTTTAAAGTACTATTGACAAAATAACGAATTGTTCTTCTTGTATAATTCACAATTTGGTGTACTAACTGCAAATTTTGTATCCAGTTGTGATTTTCTAAACTTTAGGTAAGGAAGTAACTTGTAAGCCTTTTTTCTAATAATATTAAATGTTCTATTATAATGGTATTATTCCTATTTAATATGCCGTTTCCTGATATATTAAATTTTTCAAAATATGACATAGTAGTTGAAAATATCTTATTCTGCCATACATTTGGTAAGTTCTCTGTGGCATAGAAATTAATTCCTACTTTGTTTTCACTAATGAAATGAATGAATCCAAGTATATTAACTTTACTGCTAATGTCAATGGACTAGTCAATTTGTAAAGCAAAATGTTTGGAAAGTTAACTGTTTTCACAATATAATTTGACACACTTTTTTATTATATTGTTTGAATAAAGAATTTTCATAATTTTTTATTTTGCTTCATTGCCAAATATAATTCTTACTATTTCACAACATACAGGTAAAATAAGAGATCCTGTGCTAGAACTGTACATGGTTTTAACTTTATAGTAATTAATTCAGTTACTTTATATAATTTGAGTTGATTGCCTTATTGAAAATTTTAACAGTTTTTTAAAATATTTTACTTGTTTAGCTTGCATGTCCAACAATCTTTTGAAATAATCTTTAGTTTTGAAGCAAAATTGGAATTGCAGTAAGATGAAGTTTCAACTTAGCAAGAACTGTTGCATTACTGGACAGTTTTTCTCCACATACAAGACATTGTGGAATGCGACATTCTTCCTCATTGGTTCATGTAAAATTGAAACTTAAATATTAATAAAATAAGAAAAATTAATAGACAATATTTGCAGAAGTATAATTTTGTCTTCTGTATGAGACGTATTTGCTGCGATTTCATTGTACTGCTTCCACTTATACTTGCTCTATTTATATTTTGCCTAGAATCATATTCTCGTTTACTAATAAGTTTATCCATTGTGTGCTTTTATGGTTTTAATTTTTTTTCTAAAATAATTTTAACTAAAAAATGAACATTATAATTATTAAAGTTAACTATTAATAAAAAAAATGTATTACCTTATGTTATATGTAAGAGATTGAGTTAGAGATGTTAGCTATAATATTTATACACAACACAAACTAAATACACATGAAAAATGGACTCTGTCAAACAAAACATAATGAATGAATAAATGAAAATGAATGTAAATTTTATATTTTAATGTTTTAAATTAATAAATAAATCGATAATTGTTAGAAAAATTTGTATAATTTGTAAATGTGTTGATTTGTAACTACATCAGAAATAATTGTCAAAATTTTAAAACAGTAAAATCTATTTTAGAGGTTGGAAACATTTTGGAACCGAAGAGCGTGATGGCCGGAGGAACGGGACGCGGTTGGTTACCAGACGTTGCCGTCGTACTGTGGAGGCGCATGCTCGGTGCCTTAGGAGATATAAATAAAATTATTGATCCTGTTATCCATGCTCAAGTTATGGAATATCTTGTTGAATTATCTGATTTGTTAATAAAGGTATATAATTAATTTCAGACAGTTTTTAGTTTATTTTTCTAATTTAAATAGCAAAATGTTTATATTATTTTAGATAAGAAATAATCTCGGAGTGACTGTTGATAATCAGAGTAGCCCTCCGCCGTCTGAATTTGTTCCTCCTCTACATATTATTACATCCTGGTTGTTTCAGGTAAAGTAAGATCTGTTACTTTTATTATATTAGGTGATTGATTGTACTCGTTTACAATTATGATTAAATTTTTTTTATTTAAATTAGCAAATCTACATAAATAAATCTTAATGCAAATGTATTCCAGATGCTATTTCTTTTTTATTTAACTGAAAATATTTCATTTATTTATAATTCATTGGGTTTACCAATACATACATTAAATCTTATTGCATTTTATAGTTAATAAATACAATAATTAAATCCAGATGGTAAAGAAAATTACATTTATTACAGGCAATTAATTTACCGGATGAATATCATCAAGGTAAAATTCTTGCTTACAAATTGTTGTGCATTTTAACTTTACAACGACAAGATATACCCTTCTCCAGAGATTACCTCATTCAGTTCTATAAGACACTTCACTATGGCTTGGTTGGAACTAATCAGGTAAATTAATGACACGTTTATAATATATATAAAATAAAATATAATTTTAGTTATTTAAATAATAAATTAAGTTTTAAAATATGCATATCTCTTTATTCTTTATAATTATATATTTTGTAAAGATTCTTATTGCTAAAACATTAAAAGAAAAGAGAAACTTTTCCATATTTATATCTAATTAATCATTTTCTACCTCAGGTTTTGTTTAATTTGGTCTTTAAGTATTTTAAGTATAAGTAAAATATACACTCATTTTGCTAATTCAGAATTATTCAATTATGTTACATATTACAGAAAATTTTCCTTAGTTTAATTTTATTGGCATACTGAACAATATAATCATAAATAAATAGTTAAGCTTAATTAAAGCCTTTTGATCACATTGAGTCGGTGCTTCTTAGATTCATTAGATGCAGTAAATAAATATAAAAGAATCATTTTAAAAATATATTACCTACATAGTTTATATTACAGACTGATAGTTATTAATATTCAAAAAAAGTATAAATATATTGGCATATCACAAATGTCTTAAGGTGTTAATGTTATTACAGTAGAGCATCAATTATCCGAAACAATTCAGGACGGGTTGTTCAGATAACTGATCATGTACGAAAAAATATATTAACCTATCCCATGTTGAAAGTTTTCTTCGTTGCGTGTTGCTTTGCGTTGAGTTTTCATTTATGTTAAGCCTAATAAAAATTTTAAAAAATAATAATTGTGGCTATTGTATCATTAAACTATTTCTTTATTTTGCACAAACAAAATAAATATATTGAAAAATATAAAAACAAAAAAAATTATATTTCAGAAGTTAATCTAGTATCAAAAACGTTCCAATTCGGCACTACATACAATCCTCAGAAAAACACCACACAAAACAAGCAAAACTCACCAATTACAATGGGGGGAGAAAAAGCCTTGTTCAAATACTGGCACATCCTTAAGTACTGTACCCTCTCATGGTCATGCCATTGCTGCCAGCTAAAACATGCACACTAACAAAAATAATATTGGAGTAGCCCAAGACATAGCCAAATATTGCAGTGCCACAACACTAGCGGAAATTTGAATTTGCCAACTGGAACGTATTCAGTTAACTGATGTTTCAGTTGATCAGTATTCGGATAATTGGTGCTCTACTGTACTGTACGTAACACTGCATTCAGCACGTTTAAGATTGCAATGTATTTGCATAATTGTGATTGTTACCGTTAGATTTTCTCATAATTGGAGACTTGACTAGTTAAAAATGATTGGAAAAATATGCAATAGTGATAAATTAGACAAGTATTTAACAAACAAAACAATAGTTGTTGATAAAACTTGAATTTTTAACTTGTTTTCCAGAAGTTTGAATAATTACATTATGTGTAAAATGGGAAGTGTTTGGTTTCCCATTATGTGTAACAAGAAGTGTTAACTAATTTTGCATTGATTAAAGTTGCCTGTATATTAATAATAATAATCTTTAATAATATTTCACTACACTTCAATATTCCATTATTATTAACATAATATGACAATAATTATAAAACGTATGATAAATATGAAAGTAAAAAGAAATTAATTTGTTGTACAAATGCAATATGAGAAATTATTCTATTATTAAACTTAATATTCTAGAAAAATGATTAATTAACATCAATCTTTTGAAAGTATTGTAATTAAAATATTATTTTAAAATGTTTTGTTTCAGGAAATTATAAACACTATTGTAAAATATTGCGGTCCAAAAATATTTGCAGTAGGATTGCCGGGATGTACGTTACTATTATTAGATTTAATATTTGCGGCTAATACGATTGCATCTTCTAACGAAGTGAAAGGAGTGAGTATAATTTTTTTAAGTTGTTCTTGTTTTGTTTTGCATTAATCTGAATAATTTCCTTACTTGTTTAGGTTCCACGTACTGAAGCTTTATCAATTTTAGGTTCACTCTTGTGTTTTCCTAATGCATTCGGTGATATGCCCGTTCTTCAGCCTTCTCCGACAGATCTAGTTTGCATGAATTGTACAGATGTAAAAGTAAGTTTTAAATAAACAAACAGAATTAATTTTGAATGGAATTTATAGTTTTAATAATAATACTGAATGTTATCTTCATATTTATATATTAAGTATATATGAACATTAAATCGGCCCAATTTATAGTTAAAGCTAAATAAATTGCCAAATTATTAGACTATAATATATGATATTTGAGTATATTTGTTAAAAATAAGTAACTAAGGAATATACTTTTGCAATTGGAATTTTTATATTAATTTAACTGTAAATATTCTTAAATTAAGTTCTTAAGATGTGTGTTTATAAGTATAAATATTAATCTGATATAATTTTATTTCTTAGGAACATGTTATAAGTATTTTGCTTAGATCAGGAAAACGAGAACCGGCAGGTCTCGCAAGGTAATTCTTACATAGTATATATGCATTTAATTTATATAAAAAAATAATTGGCATTATGACTTACCTTTATAAAACTCAATACTTTAATTTTAGAAAACATTTATTAATAAAACGTATTCTGTTATTTTAGATGCATAGCTATTAGTTCATTAGGTATTTTCATATATGAAGAACTGTTGCACAAGACTTCCCATCCACGCATCAAAGAAGCTATAAATATACTTTTAACTGCCATTAGGGTGAGTAATTTCATCATTTTTATAGAGAAAAATTGTAAATGTTTGAACGAATTAATTTGTTTCTAGTAAATGCAGTTTATTTTTTATTATATTTTAAATTATCTTTCAATACTTATATATTTTGGAGTTTGGTTTTTATTTTTCTTTTTTTTTTATTTACTCTCACTATTATTAATTTATTTATTTTCATCTTTTTTTTTACCTTGCTTGTTGCTTCTTTATTTGCATGGTTTATTTCTGCTGACTATGCATGGGTACATTTTTTTCTTACACTAACCACATTGAAGCTTCCAGTGACCAATGGTTTTAGAAAAGGATTAAATAAATCACTCAAGGTATAGAGTTATTTAGTAAAATATTTTAAAAATCTTTTATTTAATATTATTAAAACATGTTTCTTATTTAACATAATGTAACATAGTTGATTAATATACTCATAATTTTAACTAAATAATGATTTAATTTGACTAATCTTTGTAGTTACATTTATTTAAATTCGGAAATGAAAATCTCACATAAATAAAGGTTAAATTAAATAAAAATATTAACAATTATTTGTGCTTTTTTTATCAAGAGAGGAGGTTTTTTTATGAATAAATCAAGCTATCATGTGCACTTGCAATTATTAAAAATTATCTGATTAACATAGCTTAACATGCAATAAAAATAATACAATTAAATAATAAATTTTCTCAACATTAATACAGCAGAAAAAAAAAAGAAATTATTGATTTGATGGCTGTGTGGCAAGATACTGTCCCATTATTGTGAAGAATTTGAATCCAAATCTAATCTAGATTCTTATGATTTGTTTTTATGGGTAATTTTATTAACATCTTTCACGCATATTAGTTAGATTGATTGTCATATCTACCACAATGGTGCAAAATTAAAACTGGGCAACCCTTAGGATGTCAGTGCCATACATTGACATATCAAATCAAGCAAAGAATTTATGAAAAACAGTGTATTATTTTAACTATTATATGAAGAAAGTAATTTAAAATCAACTCCAGAAGGAATAAAAATAAATGAATTCGATTTAGTTCTACAATGAAATNAATCAATTCATATTTATTATAACAAGATTAGTTTTGTTTTCTAAACTGTTTGATAGAAGTAATTGTCAAGCAATTTTTATTTTAGATACTAAAACTCGAATATAAGATAACAATTTATTATTTAAATCGTTTGTTTTTATTAATAAATTCTTTAATCAAGTTTATAGGAATATTGTATAATATATTCGAAAATTTATCATTCATTCGTGTTAAAGATTGGTATTAAATGAACGAAAACATGGCATAAGGCTGTCTACAAAATTTGCAACACTACTACCTTTGCATATATAATATATTAAAATAACTCCATGAAATTTTTATGTTCGTATTGCATGAATTTTAATGTCTTCGGAGAATTTACGATTTACATTAATTGTAAATTTTTCCATTTTCATATTTGCAGCGTGTCATATCCAATGTGTTTCTAAAATATTATATTATATTAGAAACTCATTTATATTGTTGTATTGTTGTTTGTATTTGTGCCTGAATTGTATGCATGGTATATGGTTTCATCCCTGTGTTGAGCCTCGCTTGCAAAAACTAGATGCAAAAAAGCCTAAGAAAAAAAAACTGGTCATCAATAAATATGAATGCGTTCTATTCCTTTATGCAGATTGAGATGATGTATGTTGGTAATTTATTTGGGTGTGCTCCGTTTAGCGATGATATGTCCCATTGAATTCAGTTTCGCAGCGTTGAGCTTCTATTATACTTGTTATAGCAACATAGTGTCGTGAAATCAGTCTGCTGTATTAAATAATATGCCTGGCTTCAACTTTCGTGCTTGAATTGTAGAGTTTACATCTTGCTTTGGTTCGATTATAGCATGCCCTTTTTTTTTGCTCACTTTTTTTTGTACTGTACATTCTAGGAGTACATTTACAGAGTAATTATCGTTAACACACGATGATTATTAAAGTAATCTTAATTAAAATATTATTTTAAAATGTTTTGTTTCAGGAAATTATAAACACTATTGTAAAATATTGCGGTCCAAAAATATTTGCAGTAGGATTGCCGGGATGTACGTTACTATTATTAGATTTAATATTTGCGGCTAATACGATTGCATCTTCTAACGAAGTGAAAGGAGTGAGTATAATTTTTTTAAGTTGTTCTTGTTTTGTTTTGCATTAATCTGAATAATTTCCTTACTTGTTTAGGTTCCACGTACTGAAGCTTTATCAATTTTAGGTTCACTCTTGTGTTTTCCTAATGCATTCGGTGATATGCCCGTTCTTCAGCCTTCTCCGACAGATCTAGTTTGCATGAATTGTACAGATGTAAAAGTAAGTTTTAAATAAACAAACAGAATTAATTTTGAATGGAATTTATAGTTTTAATAATAATACTGAATGTTATCTTCATATTTATATATTAAGTATATATGAACATTAAATCGGCCCAATTTATAGTTAAAGCTAAATAAATTGCCAAATTATTAGACTATAATATATGATATTTGAGTATATTTGTTAAAAATAAGTAACTAAGGAATATACTTTTGCAATTGGAATTTTTATATTAATTTAACTGTAAATATTCTTAAATTAAGTTCTTAAGATGTGTGTTTATAAGTATAAATATTAATCTGATATAATTTTATTTCTTAGGAACATGTTATAAGTATTTTGCTTAGATCAGGAAAACGAGAACCGGCAGGTCTCGCAAGGTAATTCTTACATAGTATATATGCATTTAATTTATATAAAAAAATAATTGGCATTATGACTTACCTTTATAAAACTCAATACTTTAATTTTAGAAAACATTTATTAATAAAACGTATTCTGTTATTTTAGATGCATAGCTATTAGTTCATTAGGTATTTTCATATATGAAGAACTGTTGCACAAGACTTCCCATCCACGCATCAAAGAAGCTATAAATATACTTTTAACTGCCATTAGGGTGAGTAATTTCATCATTTTTATAGAGAAAAATTGTAAATGTTTGAACGAATTAATTTGTTTCTAGTAAATGCAGTTTATTTTTTATTATATTTTAAATTATCTTTCAATACTTATATATTTTGGAGTTTGGTTTTTATTTTTCTTTTTTTTTTATTTACTCTCACTATTATTAATTTATTTATTTTCATCTTTTTTTTTACCTTGCTTGTTGCTTCTTTATTTGCATGGTTTATTTCTGCTGACTATGCATGGGTACATTTTTTTCTTACACTAACCACATTGAAGCTTNAGTATTTTCTTCGAAAAAAAAATAAGATTTCTTGAAACTAATACCTCAAGAAATTACTTCTATTTCTATTTATATAACTGCTTATTATTTACTTTACATTTTATTAAATAAATGCAAAATCCTTAGTTTAGAGAAAAATAAATAAATAAATATCTTTGAATTATTTCAATGAAGTGTTCTCAAAACTTGCTTATTCATATTTATTTTTTTTTTAATTTACCTGAAAATCAATTCTGTTATAAAATTTTCAAAAGTAATTTGATATTCTGAAGTTATTCTGAGGAGAGACTTACAAAACCAAGTTTCATTGTACATTTGAATTTTTTCTCAATTATAGATGAGTGTGTTCTTTTGAATATAACGGCATTAGAAGATATTTTGAATGAAATATTTTGAAAATTCTATTCATTAATTCTATTTTGCATATTTGTTATGACTATAAAATGCTTTTTTTTGGTATAAATTCTTACATCTTCCTTTAAGTAGGGTTCCTACTTTGCAATTTTTTATNTTTTTTTTTTATTTACTCTCACTATTATTAATTTATTTATTTTCATCTTTTTTTTTACCTTGCTTGTTGCTTCTTTATTTGCATGGTTTATTTCTGCTGACTATGCATGGGTACATTTTTTTCTTACACTAACCACATTGAAGCTTCCAGTGACCAATGGTTTTAGAAAAGGATTAAATAAATCACTCAAGGTATAGAGTTATTTAGTAAAATATTTTAAAAATCTTTTATTTAATATTATTAAAACATGTTTCTTATTTAACATAATGTAACATAGTTGATTAATATACTCATAATTTTAACTAAATAATGATTTAATTTGACTAATCTTTGTAGTTACATTTATTTAAATTCGGAAATGAAAATCTCACATAAATAAAGGTTAAATTAAATAAAAATATTAACAATTATTTGTGCTTTTTTTATCAAGAGAGGAGGTTTTTTTATGAATAAATCAAGCTATCATGTGCACTTGCAATTATTAAAAATTATCTGATTAACATAGCTTAACATGCAATAAAAATAATACAATTAAATAATAAATTTTCTCAACATTAATACAGCAGAAAAAAAAAAGAAATTATTGATTTGATGGCTGTGTGGCAAGATACTGTCCCATTATTGTGAAGAATTTGAATCCAAATCTAATCTAGATTCTTATGATTTGTTTTTATGGGTAATTTTATTAACATCTTTCACGCATATTAGTTAGATTGATTGTCATATCTACCACAATGGTGCAAAATTAAAACTGGGCAACCCTTAGGATGTCAGTGCCATACATTGACATATCAAATCAAGCAAAGAATTTATGAAAAACAGTGTATTATTTTAACTATTATATGAAGAAAGTAATTTAAAATCAACTCCAGAAGGAATAAAAATAAATGAATTCGATTTAGTTCTACAATGAAATAATAAATAAACTATAAGAAAGATACTTTGTCATAGACTGAAAATTAGTGTATTAATATGATACTATTAATTTAAATAAAAATTTAAGATTAAAATTATAATAAATTAAACTAATTTGTTTGATTCAGAATAGAAGAATACTAAATGCAGATAAATTAAACTCTGTAAAATAACTGAAAAGTGAAATAATTCATAATATATAAATACAAAATATAATTGAAACTTAAATTACTTTATTTGTAATTCTTTTATTTCCAATTTTTAAATATGTAAGCTACTTTATTAAAACATGCAAAAATACTTATGAAAGATTCAAGTGCCAGATTTCTGTTGTTTCCATGTACTTGTCATAAAAATTCTACTAAATCTAGTTTAAATTCTTAATTGAAGGATTAAAATCAGAATTTTTGGAGAGAGCATTATAAAACATCAAAAATAATACAAATTAAATTAATAAAATTTAGTTAAAATCAAAGTAGAATAATACACTGAAACTAAACATTTATTAATTTTCAGTCATAGTTATAAATATGTAAATAAAATATCCTAATGGCTTAAAATATAAAATAAACAAAGTAATATAATAACTAAACTAATTAGAGAAATTGAGAAATTTTCTAACACTAATCTTTCTCTTCTGAGCTAAACGTTTAATGAAGTGACGAGGTGATCTGAATTTATTGTTATTTTTGTTCTGAGGGTTTGCTAGAAGCTTTAGTGACCTTTCCCTGTTTTCTAGTGGTTTTGGTGGCAAAACCTACTCTAGCAATTTTGCTTTTTTTCTATACATCATCTCTCAAAGATTTTTTTTTTTCAATTATGGAAAATATATTTCATCCTGACTTATGTATGCAAGTGTTCCAGGAAAACGACTTTCTTTGTTGACAATTCTTTAAAGAAGTAAAGAATACTCGATATTTAGTATTGTTCTCAAAATCTCGAAAATTTCGATGGTGGACCTTTCTGAAGGATTGCGCAATTTGTATACATCAACAACTCTAAACCAAACAATCTCTCAAGTTGTTGGGCTATTATATGGTTGATTTAGTGATTAGAAAGTAATTTGGCAGATTGTTTGTTTGGAAACTTACTAGCAACCTTCCATTTATTTGCTTTTGTATCTAGAAGATTGCAGTTCAGTAGAATAATTTATTAAATTCTTCAATTAGTGTATGTCTTGACAAATTACTTGATGTCTTATTGGGCTGCAGTTTTCAAATTGCAGACCTATATGTTTCCACTATCATCTCTCTGTCCTTTGTTAATCTCGAGAATGGGATTAGATAGATGAAAATTGAGACCACTTATGAAAAGCTTAGAGGTTGGAGACTCCGATTAACTATATTCAAACTTGGATTTGTTTCTACTGATTTGCCATCAGAAATTTGAATTTAAATAACATTGTGCAAATTCTTCTAAATATATGCTTAGCTATAATATCCTTGTTTCTTTGGTTGTTTTGATATGCATAATTTTTCATGCATATAATGGCTTTGTAAGAAAACGGTATCAATTAGAAATTGGCTTTGCTTACAAAATGGTTGTTGCAGCCGACTGCATACACTCAATCTAATATTGAAAGCTTTGGTACTATGCTGTTCAGTCTAATGTAAATCAATGCTGTTATTTATGCTTTCTTTTTTCACTCAATGTATCAAAGATTTTTTAATATTTCTGACAGAAAACGATAGTATACATATGTATGCATATTTTCAAATTTTTTTGTGGTCAATGTCCAAAATAAACAGTTTTGGAATTTGTATTTTATACTCTGTATTTAATTTAAAAACATAATAAAATTGAACAACAATCGATTGCTTTTAAATCTGTTATACCACTCATAAATCTTTGAATGTGTTACAACATATTCTTTAAAGTTTTCTCAACCATTTCAACAGTCTCTGTGCCTGTTATCCCCAATTTAAAAGCAAAATTTCATGCGTTTATGATGCTGCTTGAAATTGTCCATTTTGTGCAATCACAGTACAGTACACTGATTATGACTCTTAATTAAGAATTCTGTAATAGGCTGCAACACCTAATAGAAGAAACAAAATTTGGCTGTCAGGAGAAGGTTTGTTTTTAGTTCCTTGTAGTTTTTAAGTCTGTTGTTCAAATACATGACAGTCTATAAGATAAGTCCCCATATACAATTTGTAATTTATAAAGACAGTTATCAATTTTCTTTATAATTGATGATACATCCAAGCATCTGTTAGAAGCCTATCCAAGGAAGAATTTTTGGCTTCAATCTTGCTTCAGCAAATGCTAGAACATTAGAAATTATTAAACAACGCATCTTACATCTTGGATGTGTTGAAAAGTTTGCAATTTCTAGAGCAAATCTACTAATAAAAATTATACATTTCAGTTTGTCGATTAATAAGGTGATTTGACAAAATGTGTTTCGTGAATACCGATTTCTGCGAGATTGAGAAAGAATTCTGCAGAAAGTTTTATATAAAAATAGTTTTTTCTTATTTTTAATTGCCAAGACTGTGTGTATTACTCTATAAATAGTAAAGATGATTTACCAGCCACTGTAATAACTTTGCCCAACTAATTACTGCACTTTTAACAGTAGGATTTTTAAAGAACGTACCATTTGTTAGCATTCTTTTAAAAATTCCATTGTTAAAGGTACACTGATTAGTCCATTTAAAAATAGCTACAGTATATTTACTACTAGTTTCATATTTTTTGAATCTTTTGTATAGATGTTACATTATCTTTGGCCATTGATTCTTTTATGCTTTGAAACGGTACAACATACTGATACATACATACATAAATACATATATATGTCAGTCAGCCATACATATATAATTACATATAAAATGGATAAAAATTTTCATTAAGTTTAGTACATATTGAAAAATTAATTACCGTAGCATTTTTAACAACCAGTATGAAAAATATAAGTATAAAACAAACATGAAAAATTATAGTCTCTAGTTTTTTAATGCAACAATAATAAGCATTTTGCCCAAGAGACAACATGAATCAAAGACATTCACTGAATTGTCTGTGTGTGTTATATGATGATAAATGATGTGGAAGACATTATAATCATGTTAATTATTATCCGAGAAATATCTAACATACACCAATTGATAGAATAACTGTCAAAGTTTTGTCTATTGTCTGTGTACAAACATCATCTTTGTCTGTTTCCTGTAGGAAGTGCCTTGAACTAAAATGGTGACTCTGCAACAGATAAAGCATTTTGTGTTCCACAGTTCACAAAGTTGAAACCATTCATTATTGTTTAACATGATTCTCAATGATTTTTTTTAGCTTCGCAGACAATATGAAAGTGATCCAGTGATTGTGCAACAGGAATGTTTCACCTTATGTAAGGCAAAACATTCCTGTTACACAATGACAACCTTTGTGGACTTCAGAATGCAAAATGCTTCAGAGTCACCTTTTTTGTTTAAGGTGTTCTATACTAGGATGCAACTCCCCGAAATAACCTGCTACTTTGTTTTTAAAAGAGAAAATGCCTGACTTTCCTGGGTTCCCTAAGATAGTTGCCAATGAGACGTTTGAATGCAGACAGGAGACGAAACTTGGATGGTTACTCTATCAATGCATAATTCTTGGATAATAATTAACATAGTTATGATAATTTAAAATGGTAACTTTCTTTTTGAAAGATCCCATGTAATTCATTATAAAATTTATCTAATAGTTCATCTGCTAAACTATGAAAAAAATGATGAATACAGAGATAAATAACAAAATGTGTCATATAAGAAGAATTTTTGCATTTCCATTTGTTAGAGGAGTGCATAAAATTGTAGAAACTCTTGTCGAACCTTATACAGAATGCATTGTTAGATGAATGTATGATCAGTTTGTAGGATACTTGAAGCAATATTCTCATCAAATAGATAAAATTATGCATTATATTTGAGATTGAGATGTTGATACATAAAGGATGGAATAGAACATTGATTTACTTTATTTTAGTTTACTTTATTGCTTCCTTTAATTTTAGTTTTGGGATATTTTGTTTAGTTAGGGAGAAAGTCTAAACTTTTTTCAAAAATAAGTTAAAATTTAACTATCATAACATAATAGAATTTGCCATTGTTTGGAGAGTAATGACCAATTGAGAGAGTTTTCATAGTGCATACAGGCTTTGTGTTCTCTAATCAAAGTTTCTCTGAACGGGACAAATGAACAATGGAAGAATGAAAGTGAATTTAGAAGTGGATTCTCATTGAAGGTCGTTCTTTTGTATCAAACCGAGGAAGCTATTTAGAATTTAATTGAATTTAAAGCTATTGAATTTAATAATTAGTAATAATTTTCATCATCGTTAAAATTATAATAAATATATTTACCAAATAAGTACATTTATTAAATAAATTAATGCTAATTAAAAATTAAAATTTTATGTCTTAATTTAGTTTAATAATAAATCTGTGGCTCAAGTTTCTTCGGACATGTTGTTGTTATTGACCGATCATGCGGATTATTTCGTGAAGCAGTATCCTGATATTCCTCCAAAAATAATAGAGGTAGGTTTTTAGATAAATGTTAAGCAGTGATTATTTAAAATCTGTTTAATTAATTAGAAAAGTTAATAGTATGAGGGCAGGCTGAAAAATAATGCACACATACTTGTAGAACACGAACAAAAACAAATAGCAAGATCGGGCAAAAAGTACATTAAAGTACAATTCTTAAGCTTCAAAATAATATATTTATTTTTCAACATAGCCTTAATGATGACTAACACATTTCTCCCAACGTGTAACAAGTTTTTTGATTCTGTCACTGAAAAATTCTTCAAACATTGCTAAACCCAATATATAATATATAGCTAAACACCAATCGTATGCCGAAAATCTATTGGGCTAGTTTAAGTCTAATTACTAAATGAATTACGTAACCAATTTGGCTCTAGAGGTAAGCGTTAGGCGCCATCTCTTATTAACATTAATAATTATAAATAAATTAATTAATTTAAATAATTTAGAACCGCTGGGAGAAAAAATCGGCCCAGAGCGGGACTTGAACCCACAACTCCTGCTTACTGTGCAGATGCCAGTTACACTAAAAATTCTTCCACGTTTTCTCAAATCCAGGACTTGAAATCTGCCTTCACCTCATCGTTTGAGGTGTAATGATTACCCTTGAGGTTTCTCTTAAGTAGAGGAAACAAATAAAAATCACAAGGCGCAAGATCGGGGGAATAAGGAGGGTGTGGAATCAGTTCAAACTTCAGGTTTCACAGAGCCTCTCCAGTTGCGCGCGAGGTGTGTGGACGAGCATTGTCATGTTGCAAGATTATTGGTGTCAGGCTGCCTCTAACATGTCAAACTCAACGTCAGAGGTGTTTTAGAGTCTGTATATACTGAGAAGAATTAAACATTGCAACAAGGTGTAACGGTAATTGTATGTGGCAGTGATTGGTCTTCCACTGCATGTTTCATCAATAATTATGGATTTTCCAGGCTCGCAACCACGAAATTTTATTATCCATCAATTTACAATAGACCTATCAACAGCGTCGTCACCATAAACAGC
Source organism: Centruroides sculpturatus (assembly GCF_000671375.1). NCBI lineage: Eukaryota > Metazoa > Arthropoda > Arachnida > Scorpiones > Buthidae > Centruroides > Centruroides sculpturatus. Next base: position 173,627 of record NW_019385467.1, on the reverse strand, counting down.
CTTTAAACGTAATTTTTTCAGCAGTTAAAAATTCGATAACAGCATGCTGTTTAACTTGCATTGACATAGCACCAGAACATGTCTCCATATTTCCGCTTCTCAAAATATACTGAATGACCGCAACAAGCCCACCAGTGGCCGAGTGGTCTTCGTACCCTAAACACTGGGAGTTCGGTCGTGGGTTCGCGCCGCGATCGGACAGGCTGGCTGCTTGGAGTTTTCCGGGTTTTCTCCTTGCCAATAACGACTAAATAGGAGGCCAGTTCCCCATAAAAGTCCTCCCGGAAGGCATTAGTTCCCCTCGCGTAACATCGCGCCCCAGAGAAGGCAACGGGAAACCACTCTGGGTAGTAACTTTCCCTAGTATACACCTTGGCGGATTACAAACCTACCCCAGGTGTCGCCGACGTCAGGAATCTGATATGGCACCAAGAAGAAGAAGACCGCAACAACCTCAAACTGTGCATGCACATAGAGGGGGAATGTTACTTCCATATGCCATCTGACACGCTTCTGAAAATCATTTCATTTGTGCTCTACAAGCACAAACAAAATGATTTGTTTGTCTGCCCTCGTATAATCCATGGNAAAATATACTGAAAGACCGCAACAACCTCAAACTGTGCATGCACATAGAGGGGGAATGTTACTTCCATATGCCATCTGACACGCTTCTGAAAATCATTTCATTTGTGCTCTACAAGCACAAACAAAATGATTTGTTTGTCTGCCCTCGTATAATCCATGGCGGCAAAACTGTGTCTGTGAGCTGCACATGGCTGTTCTAGACTCTTGTGGTGACTACCATATAATTATACAATTTCTTTTTATAAACTTGAGACATACTACTTATGAATATGTTATATTTTATGACCATGGGAGCCACAATAAGGGTGTAGAAGAGTCGCATGTGGCTCACAAGCCACACTTTCGCCACTGAAGATATATAGAGAAAGGAACAATAATTTTCTACTTCTGTAAGAAATAGTTGATAATATTCTAAGTTATAAATTATTTAAAACTACTTACATAATTTGTTTCACTTTATTTTTTTTTACCATAGATTATAGCATCGACTCTTGCATCTTTATTACCGTGTTTGGAAAACTCGCCTTCGGATGACGACAAAAAGGTAACCATGTCAAATTTAGTTAATCATTGGTTTACAATGATATTTTAATTTACTGGTAATGCATTTGTGCATTAAAATTGAATAATTGTTAAAGGTATATATTGTGTAGTTTATACGTAATGATGAATGATATGTGTTTTATATGTATATATTATTGGATAATTAAAAAACAAAACTTAAGATTGGGGGAGCAAAAATGTTCAAATCTTAACCAGCAAGTTTGTTTAATCCGTCAAACATTTCAGTCAGTCAGATCGATTCTTACAATTAGCAGATACATTAGGAACAGATCTCCCACAAAAATTCTTGGAGTTTTCTGCCCAGATTTGATCCCCAGTTTCCAGAGTGGCGGGCCGATGTCTGTACCACCTCAGCCATCTAGATTATTAAATTGAACTACATTAAATAATTTCTCGGCTTTATCTTTTGTAATGTAAAAATTGAATTTCTAGTAACTGACAATAGTATAATAAAGAACCAAGGATTTTGTTTATTTTTCTTTTGATATTAGATTAAATAATGTGAAATCCCTTCAGTTGCATCAGAAATTACATAAAAAATCCCAAAATTATATATAAATGCTTATAATTTGTGTATGGTAGACTCTACTTTTATGAACCTGGAAGAGTTGCTAAAAAATGAAACATCATAAAGTAAGTCATTGTATTTTTCATAAGCTCAACATTAAATATTAAGATTATGTTTCTCAGAATACTCTTAACTACACAAAAAAAGACAATCAATGTAGAAATATGACATTCTGTACAGTCGTAATAGAAAATTTATAATAGTTATGAAAGTTGAGAATGTAAAGTTGTTAATTGTAAAATGGGAGATTTTTTATGAATATCTTATTTAAATTGTTAGATATTTTATATATTCATAAACATTTTTGAGATATACTATGAAACATTCTGTTATTTAATATTTAAGTAACAGAATGTTGGTCGGATGTCTATGCAATAAGTTATTGCAAGTGATCCGCGTTTGAACCTCATCGATTGACATTTGTTTTCTTATATACTGCTGCATCATTTCCTGTTGTGTATTGGTCGAGTCTATAAAATTCCAACAGAAGCTGGAACAAAATTAAAGCACTAGAGCAAAATTATGCTTATAACACCATTTTCATTGAATACATTTGAATATATCGGATAAAGGAAGTTTGGTTGACTAATACATCTTTTTTGTTCTAATACCGAATTGGGCCTCCAAAGAGACAGAAAATGTTTTTATTTTTGAGAAATGAAGGTACCATAAATACAAGTTTTGCTCTTAGTCGAGTCCTTCAAATGTCTTGTAATAGAATTGAAGCTGATTGTGTTAGCCTATAATGGGTGGGAACCTTTGTTATGCAAATGAATTTATTCTGGTATGAAACCCAAGACTTGCCTTAAAAAGTAAATATCCAACATCTTCATCAAGCTATATGTTTTGACTTGTATTGATAGAAAACATCAATAACAAATTAATGAAAACATTCGGCGTTTTCGTTATTTTGTTACTGGTAATTAATGGTTTTGTTTCATGTGATTACCTCCAGTAATTCAGAAAGTTTTAATATAAATACAATTTTATCAAGCATAGCAACACTAAATAAAAATGCAATGAAGAAACAAACACTATTAATTGTTTTAGTAGTAGTAATTAATAAGAAAATGAAAGAAACAACCTATTTCCAAGACATTTATCTCTGCAATATACCAACTTCAAGTTTTGCCTTATTTGATTGTTGCATCGTTTGCCTGATAGCCAGACGTGGAACAATTTCTTCGCCATTGTCTTGTTTTATATATTTTTTTCACATTTTGTCAAATTTATTGGATTTCTAAAGTATGTATATATATCAAAAGTAAAAATCTGCATATATGTATGCAGACTTTTGATTATCTGAAAATGCTCTCTTGATTCTTAAAAGGGACCAAATAATAATATACTCTCAAAAATTTTGGTTGACGTGTAAGAAAATTTTGCATCGGATTTGACAATTTTGGGATGCGCACTTAAAGAGGTTGCCCACCCCTGCTCCAAAATATGCCAATATTATGTTAATTTCCTTTCTAAATAAATAGTATTATTAAATTTGAAAATACAGTAATGAACAATCATCAAACATTAAATTATATGAAAAGTAATTCTGTGTTGACATATAACTTTAAACAAATTAATTTTTTAAAAATTTTGATCTATTGTAATGTATAAACATATATATTGTATGATATATTATTTAGTGAATAGATAAATATATAAAATTTATGCAAATTAACCATGCATTTTATACTTTTATTCTTATAAAATAAGAATAAAATAAAATATAAAATAAAAACATTTTATTTTTCAGTTACTGTTATCGTTGATATTCTGTTTAGGAGAATGGTGCTTGCATTTACCACAAAATATTTTAACCCAACTGGGAAAAAATAATAATTCACTTTTGTTATCAGTCTTCAAAGTATGTATTTTATAATTTATCATCATAAATTCTTTACTTACTAGTAAATAATTATATATTCAATAACAGTAATTTAATATTTCAAGCAGGTAACTCTACATTTACTTTCTATGTTTAACAATCCAATTTAATGCTAGATTGGGACTTCTTAAAGTGTGGAACTGAATGTAGTGGTAGCAAAAAATTTGACAACCGTACTATGCATCTGTGCGAAGCGGCATTTTTGGTATAGACTATTATAAAATCAAAATGTAGGTCGAATCTGAAAAAATGTCAAAGATGCCCGTGTCCCCAGTATAAAATATTTGACTTATATTTAATTCTTTATGTAAAAATAAACAAGCATGTCCATCTCATTAGTATGCAAATTTGCTTTCATTTTAAATAAAGTGTAAAATAATATTTGTATCAAAGAACTGTTTGGAATGATATATTATCAACAAGTGATTTTATATACCTATATACCAAGGATTGTGTAAAATTATCTCAAACATAAGAGGGTGTCAAATGGAAAAAGTTTACAAAGCCTTACACTGGATTATAAAGTTCTCTGATTGAGAAGGAAATGATGTTAGAGGCTGTGGTTTGTTCAAATACATAACTTTCATTCAAACAATTCACGCTGCTATGTTGTCGTGAATTTGAATACATTTATTTTGTTTTATGAATCTAATAAATGCACATTTTAACCCCACTATATGAGAATTAAAGCACTACTATCATTAAATTAAGTTACAATTAAAATTTTAAAAGTTAAATGTAGAATTGACATGCAACAAATAGGGATTTTTAATTTGATGTATGATTTAATTTTGATTCTAAATTTAACCTTAAATGTTGAATATGACTATGACTTTTTAAAAAATTTAAATTTAATTGATATATAAAATTATAATAATTTTCTTCTAAATTTAAAAAAATTATATTTTCCTAATTGTATTTAATAAATATTTTAGGTACTGAATACTGCAGTCTCAGGGAAAAGTGACATACAAAAAGCTGCACCGATAACGAGTATGACGGACTTGGTCGGACCGGACGTGGATCCCAACATTCATTATGATAACTTGAAAGAGCACGTTGGCATTGCCAATTCGCCTAAGTTGTCATCTGCAAATAATATGGAAAAGTCGTCCATGGAGAGTTTTATTAAAACTTGTACGCTTCCGATGGACATGAAAAGAAACTCTAATATAATAAAATTGGCCGCTAAAGTCGTATGTTATTTTTTTATAAATTATTTATCTTTTTAGTGTATATTAATTTGTTTCACAAATAATTTAATAGGCAAATTTAAGTCTAGTTATATACTATCATTTATAAAATATAAGAAACAGATTTATAACAATTTAAATAAATGTTACAGGTGATGTCGCATTTAGTTAATCACTTGGGACACTTTCCAATGGGAGTTGGTGCCGCTCGTCTGACAAGTCTGGTCAACGAGGCTGACGACGTTCCCTTGTTGACAAGAGACGAGCTGTCAACAGAAGTTTTCCATGCTCCGAATATTCAGTTCTTTGTTTTAAACAGCTCCATAATATCATTTGTCGAAATTCCCTGTGTGGTAAGCTTTATAATATTACTGATTAAATAAAATTAATTGTTAGAAGAATTTATTACAGAACAAATTATATGTACATAAGAACGACACTTCTTTTACTTGGTATTTTTAAGTTATTTTAAAGATCAACCTGGAGTTGGATTCTGACCCATAACTCCTGCTTGCTGTGCAGATGCATCGCTAGTTATGCTGCGTGGAAGAGAAGATCAGACAGAATTCCAGGCGGTGTAACTGGCAATGTGTCTACACTGTAAGCAAGAGTTTGGATTTGAGTCCCACTCGGGACCAATCTTCTCTTCCAGAATTAAGCATTCGTACTGAATAAAGTTTGTACTCATTAAATCACTGAATATAAAGTAATTATACTAAAAAATTAAAATAAAATATTGGATCATTAGATGTAAACAGGAATAACTAATAATATAAAATACAAATACAGTAGACCCCACTTTTATTACTATATTAGTTTATTACAGTACAGTACTGTGTATATTTATAATATTTAGTTAGATTTTCTAAAATATTAATTGCTTACTAATTTTTGATACTTTTCATAATTGAGTTATATTGTCTTTCTAATTATTTATAAAATTTAATTATTTTATTTGTAGGAAGTGCCTGGAGGTGGTCCAACTTCCGATCTAATTACTGGAAGATCCCAGGTGAGAATTATAGTTCGAGATCTCAGTGGGAAATTTTCTTGGGATTGTTCTGTTTTGTACGGTCCACCTGATTGTCAAGCTGCTTCCGTTTTACCAGGCTAGTTAATATATAAATTATAATTAATAATAAAAATTTTCTTTGTAATTTAATAATAATCACTTTAAATTTAGTTGGGTTAATTTTGATTATTTTTAAAATTTAGATCAGTCTGTTAGTATATCTGTGAATAATTTCTTAAATCCCCGTGCTGGACTGCCCTATCACAGTCTGTCATCTTCTTCGTTGAGCCTGACAGGGATGTCTGCCTCACCGTCTTGCGATACTCTGAGACACCGTTCTCCGCATGAGCTGCCCACAGTGGAAAACAGTGCCGATGACCTGGATAACTTGGATGATGTGAGCAGTTTAAATTACTTAGATTTTAAAGACAAAAATCCTATTTAAATTTAACTTTTATTTATTAATTTTTTTTCCTCCCCAGTTGTTGCAGTATATCGATCATTCTAGTCCGGAATGTGTCTTGCGGCCAGGACAGCCACTGAATACACCTGCTCCACTTTTTGGAGAGGGCACCACTGAAAAAGAAGTTGACACCATGACGGTCGTATTAAATCAGAGAAATTTTGAAATGACTCACAATCAGAAGCATTCCATAGATTCAAGGTCAGATACTGAAAATTATACAGTTAATAAATTAATTTTAAATTTTATAGATAATGCCATATTATTTTATTATTATACAGTACTATGGCAAAACCAGCAATTCCACCAGGACAATGCAAAAACATCTCTCCATTTCAACATTGCAGGTTGTTGTTAGAGCAGTTAGGATTTATATCGTGGGAAAAAAGGCAAGTAGATGAATTATTTTCCTCTGAGTACAAAGCATACAGCAAAAAGAAGACAAATTCATATATCAAATGAAAAATTGGCTACAGCTTTTTAAATTGTTTTGTTATGGATTGCTTTACTAAGAATTGCTTTCTTCTTTGTTTTTTTATATATGTATTAGAAGTTATTTAAGAGACAGAGAAAATTTATTTACTAACTTATTATTTATGGGTGATGATGCTAGGACAATCAATTGCAGTTCCAGTACAACAAACACACAACCTTTAAAATATGTACAAAAATATGTAAAAACAAATATACATGTAAAACAAGAATAACTTTTATGAATATTTGTGTAAAATATCACAAAACAAATCTATGCAAAAACACATAAACAAACAAAATTTATTATATTAAGAGTAGATTAAAAGCTAAACAGAAAATTTGTCAATGCCATAACAAAAGCAAATATTCAACATATATAGTTGCCGACTAACGAGCACATATAGTTTCTGAATCCATTTGATGTTTTTGTAAGATGACCCGAGCATTTCCGGATACATTGGCTAGCAGTACATAATAAATACCTAAATTTTGTGTAATAATTAATGTTAACAATGATTGTGTAATAAAAAAAAATGTGTTTTTTATAAAATTTTCATGTAAAGGTTAAAAGTGTATTTAATTGATATAATATTCTATCCTCTGTGTACATAAAAATGAGCCAAATCTAAGCGTATATTAATTACGAAATTTTACATATATTTACCATAGTTAACAATAGTTTTAAATAAAATATTAAAAATAAAATTTATTTTATTAGGCCGCATTTCGATCTGTTAAAAAAGAACGAGAAGCTGTTGAGAGAATTGAGAAATTTGGATAATCAGAAATGGTACAAAATTTTTTTTTATAAATAACTTATAAAAATTTAAATAGTATTTTAATAACTCTTAATTTAAAATATATTTAATACAAATTTTATTTACAGAAATACAAAAAGCATAAATAAATTACAAAATTTCACTTTAATTCAAAGTGATTAAATTACTTTACAAACAAAATAAAGCATGTATGGATGTATGCTTACACTATTGCAGTTTCAAATTCCTTAAACAGTTAATTGTATAATATTTCTATTAATTTTTGTTTACTAGAATATAGTTTACATTATCACATTCTATTGGACCAATTATTTAAGTGCATTGATAATTAGAAGTGATTACAGATATTCTAGATAAAAAATAATAATAATAATAATAACTTGGAACAGAAGTCCTGTGGTGTGTTTGATTTTTGAATGGACAAAAACTTGAAATTTGTAATTTTTTTATGCAAACCTTTTGTATTTTGAATAGTTGATTTTGTAAAGAACTAATTACATAAATTGAATTGATCTTAGGAATTGTAAATAGTAGCTTTCTATTTTTATGTGTACAACTTTTATAAATTTTTCATTATTACTGGACCTCTATGGACTTGTCATAATGGTTAAAATTCTCAAATGATTCATGGGTTTGTGCCTGACTGGCCATGTGGAATTTCTTGTGCATCTAACATTTCAACTGGTCTGTTTTGCATAAAAAATTTTCTGTAGGGTTTATGTTTGTGTTTAAAATGGTGAATAATGGGGATGTGCAGCTTTGAGGGGGTTGTGCTTGCACAAGAACACTGAAAATAGGGACACTACATGGCGTTTGGGCTGGTATAACTTTGGATTGAGAAGAGACGGAATGTTGAAATTGATATCAATTTGTACAGAATGACAGGATCTACAATATTACTTAGCAAGAGTAATTGATAAAATAGAATTTGTAAAGTTATAAGTTGATAAGGCTTGTAACTATAAATTCTATAAGTGTGTGAGTTGTAGAAAATTTTCATAATGTTGAAGAAATTGCAAAGGAAATGTGAACAGAAATGTAAGAAATATATATCACTGGAAAGAAAAATTTAAAAGGAATCAGAAAAGTCCAAAATAACTAATGCCTAATGATGCAGATTGTATAGAGAGCTTAAAAAAACTGTGCATGTTAACTCTGATGTGAATACTTTGAGTGCACCACCGCTTGAACCGATAGATATTGACATCTATTGATATATTTACCTCTTATCCTTCCTCTAATAACACAAAGACAGATTCATGCCTTAACCTATTCCCTAGTATTCTCGACATATCTTGGGTTGAAACATAATGTCTGTCAACTGTGGACTTGAGATATCTCATTTCTGCATTGTGATGTTATTGACACTAGACATCGCTAGTCAGCAAAATTTTTATATTAAAACAAGCTTCTGAAATATAATTTTTTTTTTTTGTTTTTACATTTATTATTAATATGTCTATTTTGTTTGTGCAAAATAAAAAATAATTTTGGACGATACAATAGTCATGATTATTTTTTTCTAAAACATGGAATTTTTGTTAGGCTTAACATCGACAAACATTCAATGTGGAGTGACACGCAACAGGAAAAATTTTAACATGGGATAACATTTTAACCATTTTAACATTTTAACCATTGCAATTGTGTCCTGTTCACAACTGACCCAATTTTTTTGACCTGCACAACATCTGATTAGCCCTTTGCAGTCAGTTGATGTTATGGGGATAGGCAAAGAACAATATTGTGTATGGGACATTTTGGACTGCATGGCGGACTTATGCAATTTATGTATTTTTTTTTGTTTGTTTTATTCCTTACTGTTGGCCACATATAGTATGTGGAGATAATAATCCTGCCAATTTTGACAGACTAATGATCTGTGATATGTCTTCTCTCTAATTGCAAATTTTCATTTTCAGATGGCCTGCAGAATTTTGGAAGTATACCAAAATGTCACAATAGAGTTAAAATCAGGTTTTCAAAAAATTCATCAACAATGATTCACTTTTCCGTCAAAACTCTGTTGCTCCCATTATATAAGGCATGATCAAAAAGTTTCTGTTTGAAGGCTGTACAGTCCAGATTTGGTATGCCAGTCATTCAAAAGTGTCATGACCATTTAGGCAAGCATCCCACTGCTTCACCAGGTTGAATATACCCTGTTGGTAAAACTCCTGTTTCTGCTGCTTGAAGAAGTCCGAAACTGTCTGCTGCACTTCTACATCTGACTGGAACCGTCAACCTTTTAAGGACTTCTTTAAGGGACCGAAGGCATGAAAATCACATGGGGAGAGATCAGGACTGTAAGGCGAGTGCTCGAGTGTCTCCCACTTTACTGTGCGTAACTTCTGCATTATGACATTTGTGGTGTGGGGGTGTGTGTTATCATGAAGCAGAATCACCCCATTTTGTAGTTTTCCTGGATGTTTTGCCTTAATTGCACATTGTAATCTCTCCAGAATTTCACAGTACTATGCCCCAGTGATGGAGACTTGGTTCCTTGAAATCAATAAGCAATGGGCCCTGGTGATCGAAGAACAGGGTAAGTGTCACTTTTCCAGCAGATGACTGGCTCTTGAACTTCTTGGAACGAAGGGATGAAGGATGACCACTGCATGGTCGCCACTTTCGACTCAGGTTCCCAGTGGTGGCACCAGCTTTCGTTGCCAGCAACAATGCACTCAAGGAATGTGCTGCCTTCAACATTGAAACGCATCAGGTGCCATATCCTTAAACAGAAACTTTTTGATCACCCCTTATAAGTGTCAGAGAGGGATGGAAAGTAATGTAATGACTTTAAATGGATTCATGCTGGATCAAAAATAACACACAATAAACAATTTTTCCCTGTCATAGAGTGCACAATTTCTTCTGTTTAAATTATTTTGAATTTACTGCCTCCTCACTTTAAAAAAATTTGATTTTATGATGCGACACAAGTCTTTTTGTTATTCAAATAAAATTTATGAATTAATTTAAGTAAAATTATGCAATTTTTTTATATGATGTAGCTAATTATGTAATCAATTTCATGTGAAGTTTTTTAAGAAGTGAATAAAGTGCTTTTTTTAATAAAAAATTTATATACTTGTGTGCAAAAGGACTTGGCTGAATATTACATAATGAAAAGAGGAAATGCAAAGACTGTAATAGGTCATAATTGATCAGAGAATCACAGATAGAATTACCAGTATGGACCCTGCAGTTAGATTATAAAAATGGAAATTTACTGTATATGATTTATGAATTTATTCACAAATCTGAATTATGTGTTGATTCCAAATTTTTAATTGAAGCAATGTGCAATCTGCCCAACTTTAGGGAATTGCAGAGTTGAATTCCACTCTGTATTGCATTTCTTTTAAGTTATGTCAGCTTTGCTGACTTCCAATTCAGAATATATTTGTTATGACCTTTTCTATTTTTTAAATTTCTTATTTAATGATAAATTTTAAATATATTACAGTCGCGAAACACACAAAATAGCTGTGATATATGTTGCCGAAGGTCAGGAAGACAAAAACTCTCTTCTTCTGAACAGTGGAGGAAGTCAGGCATTTGAAGAATTTGTGGCTGGCTTAGGTTGGGAGGTCAGAAATCTTTTGTACCAGAGACGATTTCTTGTTTATATTAATAAATTTTTAAAATTTTAATTTGATTCTTTCGTAGGTTGACTTGGAAACCCATACTGGTTTTATGGGTGGTTTACAGAGAAACAAAAGTACAGGCGACAGCGCTCCTTACTATGCAACTTCTTTTCTGGAAGTGATCTTTCATGTATCGACTCGAATGCCAACGTCGATGGATGAAACCTTGATCACAAGAAAGGTATTTGTATGAATTTTTGCCGTCTCTTCAAATCCTAAGATGTTTCTTAAATTATTTTCTAAATTTAGTTGTGTCATCTCGGTAATGATGAAGTGCACATTGTCTGGTCGGAACACACGAGAGATTACAGACGTGGCATCATAGCCACTGAATTTTGTGACGTTCTGATTGTCATCTATCCGTTACCAAATCAACTATATAGAATTCAGATATCCAGAAAACCAGAAGTAAGACTTGTTAAATGTTTCTTATAAATAATTTTAAGAAAATTGAAATTAATATAAATATTTTATTTTAGATTCCTTATTTTGGACCTCTTTTCAATGGTGCTATAATTGATCAAAAAGTACTCTCCGGTCTGGTACGTGCAACCGCTATTAATGCTAGTAGAGCAAAACGTGCATTAATACCACTATATCAAAATTTGTATCCTTTGAAAAAATTGTAATTAGTTTTCTAACTTCTGGTCATTTTTCTTTGTGATAAGAATTTTAAGGCGGCTGCAAATATTTGGCCAGTGCCAAGTAGCGCAGACGATTTACTCTTAGTTAATACAGGGTGATTTTTAATTCATGCAAAACTTTAAACTTTAACAGCTTTTCAACTATCTGATATAAAAAGTAAATCCAAAAAACATATTATACAGAATTTATTTCCATTTAATGAATTAAGTTTTCAAAATGATATCTTTGCTTGCAATAATAGTTTTTAACTAATTTTTGAAACATTCAATAACAGTAATAAAGGTTATATAGGTAAATGTCTCTTCAATCCGAACAAAATTTCGGTAGACTTTCTCACAGCTCTACAGGTTAAAAATCTCCTTTATTGTTTTTCACATATGCATTTCGGGCAAGTTTAATTTTCCTGCCCCTCTTCAGTGCTTAAGATTAAGAAAAAATCTTAAGCACTGAAGAGGGGCAGGAAAATTAAACTTGCCCGAAATGCATATGTGAAAAACAATAAAGGAGATTTTTAACCTGTAGAGCTGTGAGAAAGTCTACCGAAATTTTGTTCGGATTGAAGAGACATTTACCTATATAATACGTAATACAGCTACCATTTAAAATTCAACAAGTAATAAAGGTCTTTCTTGGAATCACCAGTATTTGTTTTTTTTATCATATCTATCAACTCTTCAATAGTTGTAGTAGCATTGTGATATACTCTGTCTTTAAGACAACTGCTGGTTTAAGTTGGGGTTATAAGGCAGTCACTCCATGCCACCACCAGCATATTTTTTATAATCTAATCCAATTATACATTTCTCAAACATGCTGTAAAGACTTTTGAACACTTGCTTAGTGCAATGGGGTCTCACACCATCTTGTATAAACCAAGCACAACAATGTTTATGCCCAACAAGCATTTTGGGATAAAACTTCTTTTCCAATAATTCAATATATGCAGAAGTAACATTCTTTTTGAAGAAGAGTGGTCCAATACCCCACTAACACAGATAGCACACCAATTGGAGAATTAGAATTTTGATGATAATTCTCTACAGTAAATACATGTTGTTCTAAAGTGAGTGTTACCTTTTGAAAATGACTGTTAACATTAATCAAACATGACATCAAAAATGTAAACATTGTACTATATATTACTTTTTGAATTTTATTTTTATCTCATTTTGTTGAAAAGTTATTAAAGTTTAAAGTTTGCATAAATTAAAAATCACCCTGTATTTGGTATTTGTCATGTCCCACGCCTCATTGGTTTATCATGCCAAATCAAAGGGGACGAATAGGCAATTATTTGGCAAATGCCAAATGTAGAATACTAGATTTTTCAGTTGTCTACTTTGATTGATTATTTATTGATCAAATTATAACCAAGTTATGGCTTGACAAATCCATTTATCATCTATCCATATATTTAATTCAGCAGTCTGGTCTAAAGAAAAAATAGGCAATTGAGTTACCATCTTGTATTAAGTTTATTAGTTTAGAATAGTCGGGGAGAAGAGATTGATTCAGAATGAGTTTAGTTTACTCTGTAACAAAGGCAACTGCAAAATTTCTAAAAATTTAATATTCTGGATTTTTTATAAGTTTTTATAAAATAATTTACAAAGTAAGTAACAATACACAAGCACACTTTTGAAGTTGGTCAAAAGCTCTAAATGTCGGCATACTGTGGTTGAGGGTGGATTTAATAAAAGCATATGCCATTAGGTGTGTGTTTAAATAATTTGTTAGGATACTTAATAAAATTCTTGGGCTGCTTTATGCTAATTGACACAATCGAATGCTTGGCAGAACAATTTGACTAAAAGCAGATGTTATGCTAGGGCTAATATTATCATCTTAGACTTCAGTAGATAAGATATTTGATTGCTTTTAATATCTGGCAGATGCCATTATGTTGCAATCACAATGCTGAATTCTTTCAAGCCATTCAAATAAATACTGCAGTGTGTCATGCATTAAATAGAATGGTAGTTTTATTGAATTTGGTATTACATGTTTACCTATGGATTCTAAAGCCATTTTGTTAACATACATCCTACACTAATGCAAAATGCGAGGAAAACTTACTATTTCTAAGCACAAAAAGTTTTTTTTTATTTTTGTTAAATTGGATCACTTGATCAATGGTCCATGTTCTAAAATAAGTTATTCCCATTTAAAATTAAAAAGCAATTTAATTATTTGTTTGGGACTTTTTTTTTTTGACAATTTGACAAAGTTATGAAGAAAGATCCAGATCATTAGAAACGATTGTGCAGAACCATAAAGATCCAACAACTTTCGAGCAGTTTGCTTCTTGCGTGTACTGTCCCGCTCCCATCAAGATGCATTTACGCAATAGAGAAATGGGTATCATTATAATTATTTTACTTTTATGTTTTTATCCATATTTATGAATAAAAAATCTTAAAATATCTTTACAGATAATTCCATTCATGGAGCAGATTACTTTGCTCATGGCACTTCAAACTTGGCAGCAGCCCTTCTTGACTCTCATGGGAAAAGTTCCAGTTACAGTCCAAACATAAGAAACAGACCCATGAGTCTTTCTTCTGGTAATTATATACATAATTTTTATATTAAAATTTATGATGCAAGCCAGATTAATACTAAGACCTAACGAAAAGATATTTTGGGTTTAGAGAGACCTCTTTCTGGTTCGCACTCCGATTCTTCGCCGACATTCCCTTCGGACAAAGTGACGCATTAGTCCACTGTTTCCTCGTATACAAAAAGAAATTTTAGTTAACATAAATGCTATTTTTTGACGACAAGTGCAATTGTTAAAAACAAAACTGTTCGTACCAGAGAGAAATAATCAAGTTATTGAAGTTGAAAATTATGATAGAAGATATCTATCGGGTACAAATTAATAATATTAATCTCGACGAAACATAAGTGGTCTTCGTAAGTGTTTCAACTCTCGCATCGTCTGGCAACGTACTTACCGAGGTTGTTATTTGAATGTTTTATGAATTTTTACGCTTCCATTCTGAATATATGTATATAAATCAGTTACAAATTTACAAAATTATTTGTACATAATGTAGTTAAAAGAATGAGGTATTTGTAAAATCACAAACGTTTTCATTCAAAAGGAAATTATATCGATCATCCATATTATTAAATTACAGTTCATCTTTCTTCCCCATTAATAAATTGCACAAAACAGAGTTACCTGTACGAAAATCAAATCCCCATAAATTAGAATGCGGACGTAAGGTTTCGTAATCGACATTTGATTCTTTTTTAATTTAATAATTTATCCAAAAAGAATTAGTTTTTTAGTTTTGAGAAAAGCAAGTCTGAAATAAGTCAATTTTTTTTTTTCTCTTTTCCCTTTTCCTCCACGGACGACAAAAGCTGTACATAAATATTTTTCTTAAATCTTGCACTGAATCCCAAATCCCGCCAACTATAAAATAAGCTTAATCCTGTTGAAAGGTTGTTGTGTTGCTTATTTACAAAAAAAAAAAAAGAAAAGAAAAGACCTTTATGATTGTGATATATAGTTTTTATAAAAACTTGAAAATGTGAAACTTGTTACTGGTTTTGTTAAGTATTATGAATAACTAATCAATTTACAAAGAATCCATTGAATTATTATTTGATTTGTTTATAAAAATTGTCTATGCAGAATAAATGATTTTTGCTGCTTTATCGAGTATTTAATGTGTTATGCAAATGGTCCTGCCATTAATGGCTTTGCTCTGTAAATTAGCATAAAGTTTTACTCGTACTACAGAACAATATTATTCATATTTTAGTCATATAATAAGTTCTTGATTGTACTTTTACGCACAGAATAGAGTATAATAACCAAATTACGAACTGAAGTTTTATTCGGAGAAATACAAATAGGATCTTTTAAGGCAAGTTTTTTGAAATTTATGGCATAAACTTAATTAAATTTCATGGATTAAGTTTATCCCGGATCCTGAAACCACAGAACCCACCCATGAGAGAAATTATTGGTGTGCCGCACACCCCTTCACTTAAAGTTTACTGTTGCTCTTGCAATAAAAGGGTTGGATGTGTGTTTGATTTAGTCACTTGTTACAGACATTTCACAACTGAGTTTGATAACAGGCATCAAAATTGGATCATACATCTTGGTTCAAAGTATTTTTTTTATTTGCTGTTAACTTTCATATACAATGCTGTTATTAATCCAAATTCTCTGGTAGCTTCTCAAAGTATTCCTGGTATTTTCTTTTGTAGCTGTTGCAATTTTCATTCACGTGGCCTCTTCAATTATTACTAGAAAAGACTTAGTAGATCCAGATTCTTTGCTGCACTTGTTCATATTGAATTTGCAGAAATAACTAACCTTACATGGTTCTGTTGCCCAATTCAGAATGATCACAGTATTCATATTTAAATTTCACTTTTTGACACACTGTACAAGAGTAAAGTATGGTGTGTCAAAGTACCTAATGTAATTCCTAGTTCTAAAGTATCTAATTCTTTGTAATTTTGTTACCTAATGTAGTCGTATGCCCTTTTTTTTATTTTTCCAAAAAAATCTAGATTTTGGCTTGTAGTAAGTGTATTTGATGACATCTTTCGAAGATGGGTGATTTTTCAAAACTGATCATTTTGAAGTCCGCTTACATTCTGTGATACTATTTACAGAAATGACATCTGCATCTGTCAATTCTTTTCCAACCCAGTAATTGATTTTAATTTTGTAAATCTGTAGGAAGATCTGTCACTTATCTACCTAAAACTCATTAAAAACATTTGAGCCTGATGCATAATTAGGGACATAAGCCTAGAAATGTCCCATTAACCCTGTAAAACACCAAGTATTGTCTATATAGATCAAATGGTTTTTGTAATGAATATTTGACTTTAATTAATAATGATAAATACAATCATTAATCAAAATATATCTGGAACACTTGGATTGTAAAACTATTGGACATTAAACACAAACTGAATATTTATACATAACATTAATAAGAAACAAATTATTAGAGAACACCTAAAACCAACCATTGCTTGTTGAATAAACTAAAAACAGAAAATAGTATATGCTGGAAAAAATTTGATTGACTTAAACTATTAATACATTTTAAATTACTGATTGTTATATACCATAATAACCACTACCCTACAGTCTTAACTTAGCTATTGGTCTGTACAACCATGATAAAGATTTCTTATTTTTTTATGAATGTACAGGGTGTTTTTAAATAACTTCTGCGACTAAATACCTCTAATGAGAGAGTAAAGAACTCTTATTTCATCGTGAAGACAACGGGCAGTCTCCCGGCGTTGGTGCGTTTAATTTCCACTACAGTTCTGTATTGACAAACTTGCTTCTAACCTTGTGGAGAGTGTGATGTACTGTGTCAACAACTACAGAAATTATTCTGGGATAACTTGTATAATAGTGAATCTGAATTATGTGTCACAATCAATTCTATATCATTCTTCCAATTATTGCAAGCCACTTTACAATTCAAATTTTCTAACACAACCAAAAAATAATGACAATTTAGTATTTAAAATTATATTTTTGCACATAATTCTATCATTTCTTAGTATCCTATTCTTATTTTTTGAAATTAATATAAGATCAAGAATCTACACAAGTCCAAATATAGTTTTAAAATTACATTAATATCTTCATTATAATTAACTAAAATAATTTAAAATAAAACACCGAATTTCTGGGCATTCTCTTCTTAGCTACGGCATACCTTAATTTCTGCCAAAAATACTTCTTGCCCCACGGTAAATAAGTAGTGGATTCTAAGTGAACCTCAACGGCTCAATTGTACTCTTCCACAAGAGGAAGATCTCCATATTTGATTACAATTAACCTGTTTAACTTTATCCTGAAGAAGTGGATGATGCATATCACGAAATTCTAGTTTACACCATTCGCTCTTCAAGAAATTCCTATAATGTAGCATTGTCAAAAAATAAATAAATTCACGCCATTTAATTAAATAAAGATTAATTTTAAGAAGGTAACCTGGACAAGATTATGATCACTCTGCAACTGCATTCCTTGGCATCGAGGATATCATTTCGAATGAATTCTCTGGGAGCGAAGCTACGGTAATGAAGACTACTAATTTTAAGTAATGAAGAAACTAAATTTCAGTTCCACCTCTAGACCTAAAAAATGTTAGAATTTATGTATTAAGTTAAACATATTTTAACAATACTGAGAAGCTTTGAGTACAAACAATGAATATTCCACTATCCATTACCTATTCTTTGGCTGTATCAGAGTTGTCATAAATGAATAAGTGCCTATGCACAAAGAATTACTTATTATTCCTTCACTTACAAAGAAATTTGTCAGTTTTTGTTTATCCAAAGTTACGAACAAAATTATTACAATTCCCTCCAAGTAAAATGCCTGAAATCAACACTACCACATGGGATCCTCTAATTCAAATTTGCCTGTGCCCCATGAAGCTATATTGTACCACTGGTGATGAGAAATCTTAATGGGTTCTGTTCATTTCACAATAGTTTTTTTTATCCGAGAATAATTAGAGGCTTTTCGCGGAAATTTTTAGGACCCCACTTTCAGATAGATCTAATTGGCGAGTCCTCCGTGGTAAACAATCAAGAATGGATGTTAAATTAAGATTGTTCAATTCACATCAATTGTTCTAGTCTGACAGGGTTGAGATGCAACTACATTTACACGAATTAGGACAATTGGTGGGCCAATCGATTAGTTCATTTAACTTTGAAATTTGGCCAATTTGCTTTAATTTAGTCATATTAAAAAACAAAGAATGCAAGTTGTAGAGGGTCTTCAGCTGCTCTTCATCGAAACTCCTGGATTTCCATCCAACATCAGGATCTCCAATTTTTTCAAATGGCGCAAAGAGTGGTTTAAATTAGAAATTCGGTTAGAAGAAAGGTGGTGTCTTTTTAATTCGGACAAATCCTTGAAAGATTCAGCATATAATTTGCGAATTTTATTACTTTTTAACATTAATTCTTCTAAAACTTCGACTTTTACGAAATGGTCGCCATCGATAGACGTAATGGCGTTGTGGTTCGTGAACATTTTTGCGGAATTTAAGTTGTTCAATAAAATTATCTAAAAGTTAAAATAAATGGAGAAATATTATCATTTTTAATATTAGTGTAATATTTAGAAAGGTTTAGAAGAGTGAAATATACAGAAATAAAGGTAAACTTCATTTATATGATGAAATTCAGCATTTTTAATGATGGCTATTACAGTAGATTTATGAAAATCATTGATCAATACAGATTTAAGTGGAAGAATTGGCACAGAGCTTTCCTCTTTTCACTAAAATAACTGAAATTAATATTTGAGTTCTGAAGCAATTATTTAATTAAAAGGCCTTAGAAGGAAGGACCTTTAAAGCCTAAATTTAAATACATTTATGTCTTTTGTTCCTGTCGTATCGGGTGATCGTAATTAAACTACCCGTATTTGTGTTTTGATTTTTATGGACACTTAAACGGTGTGGTTTGTTGAGAACATGTTACAAATTTGGCAGCCTCGACACAGTATCGCATTGCATGTGAGAACCATTAAGAGAATCAATTATGGTTGGCCCTTGAACTCTTAATCCAATGTGGCCCCATTCCGTAGGTTTTACACGTACGGAATGGGGGCCACATTGAGCGATACCCGCTGCATTACTTCAATAGTAGCACGAATATCTTATACAAATAAAATTCTTAGGGCTTGCAGCGCCAAAAGTGTCACAATGGCGCGTTTTGGTACTGTTTTTTATTATTATATAAATTTATGAATGGAAATGTAAAATTTTGGTTTGGTTGATTATGCGACACATGGGCCATCTGCCGAGGGGATGCCTCCCGTGAGAAATTTATCCCCTATTTTGGTGTTCCAAACGTGAAAGCCTGGAAAACTCCACGTGGCCAGGCGCGAACCTACGACCAACTAACTACCAATGTTCGAAGGCTTTATCCACTCTGCCACATGGGCACTGTTAAGATCTTGGTAACATAAAAACATGTAATAATTATTTTTAATATCTGTTTTATTTTTACAAAAAATTAAGTGATTATTCAGAGTGATATTGCACAAAGGTTTAAAATTCTCATTTAATACATAGAAAATTAGGTCATTTAATAGAGAAAAATAAAACGTTTGTACATTGAACAATACGGACGAAAGTTTTCATAATATTTAGAAATTTTAATTATCACGTTACACATCTTGCACAATATAATCATATAAAAATGCTGAAGTAACACCTATAAGTATTATTTTATTATATAATACTATCAACTCGGTTATTAATAAAGTTCTGCCATCATATTTAAGGGTAGGTTTTCAAACACTATAATTAAATATAACTATTATAATTAGCATATAATTTAAAATACTAAGTAATCAGTCAAATTTTGACGTAACGTTGTTTTGCTAACAAAACAAAATCTTTAAGACTGATAAAAGGGACTTGTTAAGAAACAAACTGGGGCAATCTACCTCCATATGCTCGTAGACCATGCTTAAAGATCCTAATTAATAGTCCATGTAGGATTGTTTTCAAACGTAGTTGAGTTTCGACGCTGTTGCGGATTTTTTCTTCCAGTCAGTCTCTCGCTTTTCCTTGTCCTTCGATGGAGCAGCCTGGGTGAATGCACGGTTAAAGAAAGGAAAATCAATAAAGGTGAGTCGAGCTCCTCTCGGTATCAGCAGGGGAAAAAGTGAACAATAGTGGAGGAATCTCTCGAACGGGTAGATTAAACTCCTGGATCGATGGGTTGATCGAACGGGCGGATCTCCGTCATCAGAGGTTTTATACCTCTCTTCCCCCTTATTCATCATCTCATTTATCGGGTTTTCCCCTCCTGCTCCCCTATTGGTCTCTTGCCTGTCGACAGATAGAATTCGAGATCAGTTCGGGTCGCAAGAAAGGTCTGCCGGGATGGTTTATCCGACATCCTCCGTTCGACTCTAATCGCGACTTACCACTGACTAAGACACCCGCGATCATATTCTGTCTCGTCGCTTCCTTTTTCCTTATTGCGTTTTAAACAATTCCCTATTTCATTTTCATCAAATTACCACCTTTACTCATCAAATACGAACTATTCCCGGGCCTCACAAAAGTGTATTTTCATATATCAGCTTATCTTCATCAAATATTTATATGATGATAAAATATTTAAATTATATCTAAGAACGATATAAGCTTATCTTCATCAAATGTTTTTATGCCACGCAGGATTCCAAGATAGATTAGCTATGAAGATGTCAAGCTTTCAAGATGGGCCTTAAAACATGCCCGCTACGAGTTCGTCCAGTCCCAAAATGGCGTCGACTGGATCCCACATATCTGAAATTTTCCGCCCATGTAAAATTTCAATGACTGCTGCTCGGGATTTGATTCCGGATCCCCAGAGAGATAGACTGAGGCCTTAACTGCTTCAGCATTACAATGGTCTTGAAAAATACTTTTTTAAAATTAATTTATAAAAAAAATCTTTAGCATTATACTATTCAGCCCATTAAAGATAAAAGACTTAAACGTTTGCAACGTACAACAATGGTTTTATCTAATAGATATAGGTAAATACACAAAGATTCGACTGTTATTTTTATCACATAGTCCATCCTTATCGAATAGGGTTTATATAACGTACAGTACAGCAGATAACATTGAAAAAGTAAAATGTATAAATTTTAGGGGCCATTTTTTGACCGATTTCCATACTCCAGACACATTTAAGGCCCTCGTAAAAACAAGGAACGGTCCAAATGACGATGCTGAGAGGGTCTAGACATAAAATACTCAGATTTTTAACCGTAAACATGAATATGAGTTTGAAAATTGGAAGTTTGTATAAGAAGATAATTTTTAACCTTTAGATATTTAGAATTTCTTATGTAAAATAATTTCGAGGGTCGCTTTTATATCATTTACAAACTGATAATTTAATCAGATTAAGTGTTAAATATAAAACTAACTTCTTTGAAATAGGTACTGTACACTTTGCAACAAAAAGAATTGGCAGTAAACCTTTAAAGGTTAGTAAAATTATAATATATATACTGTATATGTGTATATCAATTGAAAAAAATAAATTTAAATATAATTTTGCTTAGAATTTTGAAAACTTCTTTACCATTTTGTTTTAAATTAAATTAACTTTGATTCTATTTTTCTTTTTCAAATTATAACGTATAAATTCAAAGTTTATACTAAAATATTTTATTAATTTTCATATTAAAATTTATTTATTGCAAAGTTAATAGTAGTTATTATGAATAGTTAAATTATTATAATGATAATATTAAAACCTCCTCGGCCGTGCCGCCGCTTATTTAAAACGTAATTCACTACGACTCTTGCTAATCCCGCCATTCCTTGTGGAGAGGGATGCATTTATTGCACCCCTCTGCTCGATACATGGTGTTACCCGTTGCCCTTCGGTAATGATTCTTTTTGGAGTTTCAAACTCTATGATTCAATGTCGAATCCATGTTTGCACTCGGGAGGCTAACTTGGCCTCGAAAACAAGGAATAGTGGTTTTGGTCAACATACGATGAAATTGCATGGGTCATTGGACAAATATCGTTCATTAGTTTCTTTTATATTTGCAGAATAGGCTAGAAGGCACATATTTTCTGTTGTTTAGGTCCCTCTTGAGGATTAGGAAAAGGGCAACTGAGAAAAAAAGGGAGGGCACGTGCCTCAAGTGGCCCAATGTACGAGCACCCCGAAACCAAGTATTACATACAAGTAGTCCGAAAGTCCAGAATGGGCTGTATGATCGAACAAATTTCTATTTAAATTTAATTGTATTTTATATTTAATCATTAAATAGTTATAGTTATAATTAAAACTCTTTATTCTTTATATATTTGTAAATACATTAATCTTGTGTTAAAATAATTTTGAAAATTTAATCAATTTTAGTCTCAAAATGGAAGGAGATCCTGAAGAATACGAAAAATATTATCCTAATTTTTATGTCGAGCTCATTGCCAAAACATTAGAATGTCATCTACCTTTAATGCAATGGTCCAACGAAGATATTTTATTGGACATCGGATGCGGTTCAGGAAAAGTTACAAAGCAAATATTACTGCCAAAATGTCCAAAAATTAAAAAAATCGTAGCTACCGATGCAGTTGCTAAAGCTATAGATTTCGCCAAAATTAAATATCCCCATGATAAAATTGAATACAAAAATCAAAATATTATGGAAAGGTGAGGATAATCTTAGTGATTTATTTATTTATTTATAAACAAGAGGCACCAATATGTTAAGGTTATATAGCGGTTACAATTACGCCCATTACGGTGGGTAAGGCAGAATCACACGTTATGCCCATAATGTGTGATTCTGCTTGAAATAAATTATAGATTTAATTTTATCAAAACAATTGTATACATTCAATACATAAAAAATTTATGTTAATTTTATATATATATTTTTCAGAATTGATGTACAGGACGAAAAGAAATACGATAAAATATTTTCATCATATGCCTTTCACTACTTCAAAGATTACGATAAATTATTCTCCAATATTTCATCACTTTTAAAACCAGGAGGATATTTTACATTCTTGACAATTGCAAAAGGTCCACAGATATCCACTAGAAAAGTATTAGCAGAGGCGAGCCATTTAAGACCATACTTAAAGGTAAATAATTCTTTTTAAATAAAATGAATAATTTCACATTAAATACATGTATTTTAATTTTAACTTTTAGTCCGAAGAGATTCTCGAATCCATTCCACCAACTCACGATTGGGAGGATGTGGAATATGAATTAACAAAACTTATTTCCAAATACGATTTGAATGCCATAAAATGTGTTTACGAAGAATTTGATGTACCTTTTCCAAGCAGAGATCATTTCATGAGTAAGAAAAATATCATTTTTAAGGTTTTTTCCCCTCTGTTGGATCGAAATATAATTTGTACATTTTAAATATTTGTACAGAATTTATGGAGATAGTGATTCCAGAACAATTTTTCAAAGAGATTCCACCAGAAACTAAAAAGGAATTATGGAATCAAATGGAAACTCTTTTCTTTAAGAATGGTGTTCGAGAAGAAGGTGATAAGATTATATTTCCGAATGGAATCTTGAGTGTTTTTGGACAAAAACGAAATTAAATTATTGTAATTTTCGTGCTATTGTCTATAACATTTTAAAATTATGTTTTTCACTATTTAAAATAAAAGCTGGCTCAAAAATATACCTACCAAGTTTAATGCTTTATTACAACTGAACAAGAGCAAAGCTCTTGATCAGTGCTCTGGCTATGGTTCTGTTCCTGAAGAATCTCCTAGTTATGGCTCCAACTATAGTCAAAAGTTTAATTTTTTTAATTATAAGTTTTAAAGATAAAAAAAAAAGACATGTGGTAATAATACGTGACTTTTAAATTATTCTCAGATAAACTGGACCGAGTGGATAAAGCCACTGAACGGTGGTCGCGGGTTCGTGTCTAGCTAATGGACCAGTTTCTCATGGAAAGACCTTTCGGGAGGAATCCGTCCTTCGGCAGATCGTTGCCGTATACAAATAGAACAAACTCAGATAAACCAAACCAGAAATAACACATAACATATCACCCTAGAATTAATAAAATATTAAGAATTTTATTCACTCTGGAATGTTATATATAGATTGTATACACATATCACCCTTCTGTAACTACATCTCTTCTATCTCAATAATTAAATAGCTAGTCGAAATACTTCATCAACCTGCAGCACTTTAGTACCCGGGTTCGAATCCTTACGAAGAACTTCAGGAATGTTTCATAAGTGATCTATCTCGGATATGTTTTTCTTCAATTTCGATATTCCTCAATGTTAATCTGAATATTGCAATATTACAGAAGGCTCTTTTAGTGCTCATAGGGCAAAAAGTCGACAGAAAGTCCACCCGGGAGGTGTTCCCTCTTGGCATATCTCTCATATTATATTGCGTTATCGTATCCTATCAATCCAATTCAATGTATCGATGCTTTTGATATAAGCCTTATATTTAAGAAAAATAGATTATTTATAAAAATATTGACCAAGAAGAATATTTTCTAAGTAAAGATGGCACCCTCTGAAAAGTAACTTATAATCCGGAATTGACATTTAATTAATTCTTTCAGCCCTGTGAACGCTAACCATAATGGGCTTTTTTAGCAAGTCCATTATGGGTTCGGCCAGGTTCACAATGGGACAGTCGGGTGGTGAAGGACGGGCCCAATATATCCAGGAGGATCATCCTGAAAAGTTCCTAGGTTATTCGACCAGTACGGATTCCATTCTTAATCCTCCAAGAGCTCCAAAGGTCCGTGATTTTCATTTTGGCAGGTTTCCGTCTTGAACAGGTGTTTTTAAAAAAAAAAAAAAAAACAGAAATTCTGCTTAAATTCTTCGGAATTTAAGCAGATTTCTATTTTATTCGGGTTCCGTTTTAGACAGGTTTTTACTGTATAACAGATTCATTTAATTGAAAATAAGTGAATTTAGAGCATAACGTCTCATTAAAAATTTACTTGAAACCTGTTGCCATTTCCGCTGAAATGTTATAAATAATAATGAAGGGTGTAACGTTACATCATTGAGTAAGCAAAATACAACTAACACACATTTATTGGAAAGTATTATAAAGGTCATTGATTGTATTTAATTTTCTTTTATAGAAAAATTAACACTTAAATTATTGATCGTCATTTATATAAATTTTCCTATTCTGCGGGGGAAGAGATTATTAAATAATATATAAATTTTGTTGTGTGAAAATAGGATTTTAAATGCCATTGAACTGTAATGCAAATTTCTATACGAAAACGGAAGTAATGCATTAGTGAAAGGATATTTTTTTAAATTATTAAACTTATTAATAATGTATTGTAAAATCATAAATTTCATTAAAATTAATTAATTCTGACAAAATTGCAAATTATTAAATTAATAACAAGAAGAAGAATTAATTAATATTATTAAGATATTAAAATTAAAAAAAAATACCGAGTAAAAATTTATACTGAAAAATTTCGTATGTATTATAATGAATCCATTACTTTATACTTATGGACGCATTTAATGTAAGATCAGTCATTTAAAATCCTTAATTTACTTCAAAATTTAAATTACAGATCATCGTGTAATTCAAGATTTTTCAATGGAAATTATTGTTCTTTTACAAACTTGTTTGATTTTTCATTAATTCTTTCACTTAAAGTAAAACAAAGTTTGAAAAAGAACTAATTCCATTGAAGAATCTTGCTTTTTTTCTGATTAATTCTCTCCTTTATTAAATACTTGGGTATGGATTTCATACAAAAAGATCTTTATCTATCTATTTCTTAGAACCAATGTAGAATAGAAGTTCTATTCTATGGTTCTACGTGGAATAGAACTACTATCTGAGTGGTTAAGATGAAAGTTGGTATGAATTTTCTTTAATTTTAAAAATCTCCATAACACATTTTCTACTGTGACGCGGAGGCAATATTCTGTTCTAAATAATTGACCCCTGATATATATATCTTTATTAAAACGTTTCAACTTTACAAAGAGATCGCTTGGGATTATTTGTCAAATAGACTTGTTTCATTGACACATTCAATCAAATTCTTGTCGTTCAACTGTACTGTGACGAGGTAAACGAACGCTACCCAAATGGCTGACCCAAATAACAGGAAGAGAGATTTTTGTCCTCTTTTATTTATTGCTTGTTTATATATAAAGAGTAGTCAAATTTGTATATTTAGGTTTCGTGATGGAACATATACTTTTCCAAATATATGTTGCAATAATTACTATTACGACAAGTGCAGGTGAGCCACAATATGATTTTCTTTTTTTTTCCTAGTGATTTTTTTTAAATTGGTCATGCCCCCAATGATTAGAAAGTTAATATTTGTTATGCATAATTAGGTTATTATTAGAAAATTATAAATAGACATAATTTTTTAGCATTGCAAGTTACTTGTGGAAGGCAGATAATTAGAAGTAGCCGAATCATTGGTGGTCAAGATACTTATGATGGTGAACACCCCTGGATGGTAAATTGAAAAGAATTATATTTTATCGTAAAATATTCAAGAGATGATTATTTAAAATCCATTTGGAGTTTGATTAAATTGTATTTTTTAGGTTTCTCTTAGAAAAACGGGCGAGCATTTCTGTGGAGGTGCCATTATCCATTCTCAATGGGTTTTAACAGCGGCTCATTGCGTCGGAACGTAAGGATTACGTAGTTTTTACGTTTAATTTATTTCTTTTTGAATATAATCATCTTACCAATTTATTTCCAGTTCTCTAAATACTGCAATATTTGCAAGAATCGGCGAATATAAATTACGAAAAAAGGAATCTCACCCTTCCTTTGATATCTTAGTGAAACAAGTTATTATTCATGAAAATTTCATGACGCCAAATTTTTATAATAATGATATTGCACTTTTAAAACTATCGAAAAATATCACCTTTGATAAATATGCAATTCCAATTTGTTTACCAATGATGGATGATTACACGGGAAGGAAGGCCATTATTTTAGGATGGGGATTGCTTAAAGATGCTAAACAAGGTGAATTTAATTTTTAATTTCTTAAAAATATTATTTTCATACGTTAGTTTTGTATATTTTTTTAAAATTTTTAATAGGAGTACAACGTGGAGAAACATTACGAAAAGGTACAGTTTCCGTATTGAAGAACAGTGTTTGCAAAGAATGGTATAATAAAGCTGGGAAGACTTTAAACATTCAACAACAACAATTTTGTGCTGGATATAAAAATGGCGGAGTAGATTCTTGTTTGGTATGAGAATTATTAAACAAATTTTAAAAATTGAATATAAAAGTTATGAACTGTAACATTTAATTGAGTTATTTTCAAACAGGGTGATTCGGGTGGTCCACTCGTGATAAGTAATGGAGGTAAATTTGCAATAATTGGAATAATATCTGCAGGAATTGGTTGTGGAAAACCACTTTTGCCTGGATTATATACGAAAGTTTCATCGTTTATTCCGTGGATTTTAAATAACATGAATGTTTAAAACGGTATCTATTCTACAGTAATTTAAATACAGTATAGTGAAATTTACAACGTGTTAATAATATGAAATTTCGTTAAATGCGCCGAAACAAAGAGTCGTGAGTTGCAATTTTGACAGAAATGAATTTGTTATGAATGCTTACTTATTACCCATTAATTATATTCTCATAGAATAAAAAAAAGTAACTCTGTTTCGATTCTATTCGCCAATGTTAATGGCATTACGTTGTATAGAATAATGTTTTCAATGCCTCGAGGGTGCCACAGCAATTTGGAACAACTAAATTTAAGTTAAACACTTTTATAGTTGAATAATATTGCATAGAGCATACCGAAGTCAATTCGTAGTGAGTGTATTGAATATGGTGCTAGAAAGGTCTGTTGTCAGGACCTTCATAGGTTTGACCTGGCCCACGATGAAGACGGATGAGTTTTGAGGAATAGTTCCCAATATATCCGAGAAAAACCACCTCCGAAAAATTCCTGGGGGTTTTCGACACCCGGATTCAATCCCGGGTCCTCAAAGCTGATGGTTGATACGTTAACAGCCTCAACGATCCAGCTGGCATGTACTGTACTATGTACAGAACATATATATATATATATTAATTTTTTGTATTCCTTATGTATTATAAATATTAAAATTGAAAAACTTATTATAAATATAATAAATAATTTATATTGTATTAATAAATATAATCTAATTTATAAATTTTGTATCATAAAAATTGCGATATTTTCAACAATTTCTTAATGAAATTAAACATCATAAATTATAAATAAAAAAATCTAGCAACGAGTTACTTAACTTTCCCCGCAACATTTCAAACTGAGTGTGTAACGTCACCTGTTACGATATTTTATCATTAAAAACTTTTATATTTTTAATTATTATAAAATTGCAAAAAAAAACTTAATTTTGAGAGTAGGGATGGGTTTTATAAACGAAATTGTAAATGCTAATAACGAGTGAAAACATCATTAAGTCCGACCCCACTCGAGATATGACATGTGACTCTCCCCACCCCTGGATCTTTCATCACCAAAATTTCATAGTATAAATCCCTAATAAACAAACCAAACCTCCCTGCAAAATTTCAGAAATTTTAGACAGAAAGCTACATGAGTTAAAAGCTTCAAACAGAATGAACAAAATCGTGTCCTCCACACACACACAAATTACCCCCGAATTTCTTTGCATTTCTCGACGTTTCAAGGTGTCCTGAGTTCAAAAATATAAAAATCTGGGTATAATTTTTTGCCAGATTGCCATACTTTCCCTCTGTTATACATAACAACCGGGAATATAAAAATGGCGACTCCGCAACAGACAAGGCGTTGTGTTCTGCATTATGCAAACTCGAGATCAGTCATCATTACGTAACAAGAATCACGTGATGAATAACTTTGAAATTGTCCGCGAAATTCATGTTGCACGTAATGACTAATTCCGAATTTGAGGACTTCAGAACACGAAATGCTTTCTCTATTGTAAGTAGCCATTTTTGTTTACTACATTTCTTAGACAAGTTGCCAACCTTCCGTCGTGAGAACCATCTAAAGCTATTAGAATTCCCCTATAAACTGAAACAAGTTTCTCTAGACAATCTTGTTCCACATGCAATGCGTATCTAAAACATATTACTCTTTTGATAATCCAAAGAAACAAGTTTTCACAACTGTTCACATCACCTTGGTCTTCAGAAACCAAAAAAATAGACCTTTGTAAACTTATTGATAAAAACATGATTAATTTAACTTTTGAAGTGAAATATTTTAAATCGATTAATCTTTTGACGTAACGCGTGACGTGTTTATTCGAATGTCGAACGTTCGAAACGAACTAATTGTTCGAATTTTCTATTGTTGGTCGCCATCTTCAAATGGAAATTTTCTCATTTTTTCTTGCTGTTTACGAGATTTCCCGAAAGAATTTTCATTATAAATGAACTTCAGTAAGTAAATAAATTGATATTTATGATTTACAGCAAATCAAAATGGAATTATTGGCGATAAAATATTAAATCGAAATATATTTATAGTTTAAGATTTCAAACGTGAGATTTTTCGAGATTAATTTATCAAATTACTTATAAAATTTGATTGGGAATAGCCATACATCAGTTTAAATGTTATAATAAATAGGTTCATTACGTTGTTGTATGTATGTTGAAGTAGTCACCTGCTTCCTTTTAATGTAGTTTTTATGTACAGTAAAACCTGGCTAAGACGAACTGCGTTAAGTCGAAGCTGTCTACAGCTTCTTGTTACACAATATAAAGTTTTTCCATGCTATCTCTTGTCAGTAATTTTAATTCGGACCTATTTTCCCTCGCGTCCTCCGCTCTTTCGTAGCTTTATAATCTTCAATTTCTCGTATATTCCGTGTAAATGCAAACGTATAAATCTCTATATCTCGAAACCTGTTTATCTCAGATTTACTTTCCTTTCTCGCAAGATTTCGGATAGACAAGTTCAACTGTACATAGTCTTTTATTTTATTTATTTATTATTTAATCAAAAAATAGTTCTTCTTCTTGACTACATATAAAAATAAAATGTAGGACTATGAAAGGGAAAGGAGATAGAGGGAAGGTCATGTGTCATATCTCGAGTGAGGCCAGACTTAACGAAGACCACCACCCTGAAAATTAAGCTTTTGGCCATTCTACAATAATTAAAAATATAAAAAGTTTTTATAACAAAATCGCATAACAGATGGCGCCACACACAATTCTGTTTATTACATTGCATTTAAAAATATAAAAGTTATTTTCTGAATAAAATCTCACAACAGCCGGGAAAGTTACGCAACTCGTTGCCGAATTTTTTTGATTATAAAAAGAAAATCAAATCGTTGGTTTCCAGCACTTTTCTCCATTTCAGTATAGGAACAACTATATTATTTGATTCCTTGGTGTAAATTACATACACGATATTTTCTTTGGTGTAGGTAAATTCACAAAACTCGCTTATTTTATATATAAATCACTTTATATTAACGTTTACGTAACTCAGGTAACCGCTTTTAAAATGGCGTCAGATTAACGAAATTTTACGAAATTTAGTAAAAATTGCGCTGTCAGTCAATCGGAAAATTCGTTGGAAAATACTCGACGAACGAGAGGAAGGATTTTTTCTAGTTTTGGGGGTGGCGTGGTAAAGATGACGTTGGATTATAGAAAATCTCGCTTCTAATCCCATGTGGAGGTGGTAGGGAATCTGTCGATCTCAATCCGTCCTCACTCGGGGGATAGAAACGTAAAAAAAATGCATATACAGTCGACCCCCCTATAACGTACGTTCCTATAACGACAATTCCTATAACGTAGCGAAAAAATTGTAGCAACTTTCGTATAAAGTACCTCCTATAACGTCGTTTCGCGACAAGATTGATAGAGTCTGGACCAATAGTGGATGAGCAGCCGAACTACTTACCTCCGACCCTGCGCCACCCTACGGAGCGGCTAAATTGAGTTTGCTATCGTCTGTTTAGTATTATATATAAATTATATATAAATTAGGTACTGTACATATAATTATATATTAATTATATATAAATTAGGTACTGTATATATAATTATATATTAACTTAATTTATTGTAACTTTATTATAATTATATATATGCTTTCTGCCGCCTGGCAACACGCTACGGAGATTTTAGGCTAGTAAGTTGAGTTTATTATCGTCTGCACAGTACAGTCGACCCCCCTATAACGTACGTTCCTATAACGACAATTCCTATAACGTAGCGAAAAAATTGTAGCAACTTTCGTATAACGTACCTCCTATAACGTCGTTTCGCGACAAGATTGATAGAGTCTGGACCAATAGTGGATGAGCAGCCGAACTACTTTCCTCCGACCCTGCGCCACGCTACGGAGCGGCTAAATTGAGTTTGCTATCGTCTGTTTAGTATTATATATAAATTATATATAAATTAGGTACTGTACATATAATTATATATTAATTATATATAAATTAGGTACTGTATATATAATTATATATTAACTTAATTTATTGTAACTTTATTATAATTATATATATGCTTTCTGCCGCCTGGCAACACGCTACGGAGATTTTAGGCTAGTAAGTTGAGTTTATTATCGTCTGTACAGTATGTAAATTAGGTACCGTAAGTCTAATACAGCACTAATTTTATACATTTCTTGTGAAAGAAACACTTCTTATTCAACGTCCATAAAAATTATTTATATTAATGATGTCTCCAAAGGTCAAGTTATTTTTATGCGAAAAATTCGTTATTAGAAATCGCGGCCGCCGTTTAATGTGCTGTTCCGCGATGAAAACCAGCTTTAAGCAACGGCGTAGTCGAACGGTACACACTCGGTAAGTAATCCTATAATTTTTTGTGTATAGCATAGTTTATACAGATTATTCCCAAAAAATTATACGTATTTTGGAAATGTTGAGTGGAATTAGTCTAGAATCGGTTAATTTTATAGAAGAAAACCTTTCGAACAGCCTTAGTCCGTAAAGTTCCCACCTATCGGGCTGCGATTGGCTCATGTATTTAATCGTTCCTACAACGTAAAATTCGATTAGCGTGGAACGTATCTAAGCGTTATAGGGGGTCTACTGTATTTAGCCTTAAAATTCAAAAAGAATCTATGACGTCAATCGCATTCGAATTCGTTATGCGCTTTCTAATCTCCGTTTCTATGGAAACGCGTATTGTTGCATCACGATTTTGCGTCACTTTGGACGTTTTTCGCTTGCGGAACGGACGTGTGCGCTTTGCTCTGGTTTCTGCTGTGTTTTTTTTGCCTTTTTTCAATGTTCTTTGCTACCCGAACGTGGTTTTAAGAAGACTTTTGGACTCCGACATTACACCAAGTAAGATTTTAATTAAAATTTAGCTACCTGTAAGATTTTATTTTCGTTTCGTTTAGTCCAGATTTCGGAGACGATATCGGCCGACTCGGACTTTCCATATATTTTAAATCTGCCGTCGCTTGTGTTTTTCGTTTAAATTGCCATCCGAAACGCACCTCTTTCGACTTTTGAACGAGCCGCCACATTGGAAAGCGACCGAAGCGCCAAAAATGACGGACACAGAGGATTAAGTATTTGCTCATTGGTTTATTTTCGTAATTACTTAATTTAGGTAATATTTAATCGATTTACATTTTATAAACACGGTCAAAGAATAAGGATTATTTGAAAATATCTTATTTATAAAATTTCAATTAAAACTTATTTAATACTAACTTAAAATACGAATTCCACCGTACGCGTATTGTAATTTTAACTAAAATATACTCTGGTAACATTGTCTGATGGACGGAGACCGTATTCTGAAGCATGGGATGTTCTTTGACAGGTCAAAAATTTCGCCCTTTGACCTCCGACTTCTCCATTGAATTTATGTATTACAGTAGTTACAACGGCTTATTTTGCGAGAATTTAATTGTCTGCAAACACATTTAATACTAATAAACTTAACAATTATCTATACAGGATGGACACAAAGAATTATTTTCCTTAGACTGTTTGTCTCTTACCACAAGGTGGTCGATCTTCTACACTTACGTAACTCTCTGCGAATGCTTTGTGTCACTTAAACGTTCATGTCCCGAATGGCGAGTTCGGCTGTCGCTTCTTCGTACGTTTTTGTGTTTTCGTCGATTCGTTCGGAATTTCTTTGCACGAAACTCTTTTAAATGCCGTCGTTGCGTTTACGTGACGTACCGTTTGTACGAACGTTAGGGTAAATTGCTCTAGAACGAAACACTTGTTACGACTTGGGCTCAAGATCGAGTACGAGTGCCTTTTCCGCGTGGCTACTTGCGGCGTGTCTTTAATTTTCTGTCGTACAAATACAAATTACACGTAAGTGAGTTTCTTCGTTCCGGGTCAATCGTCTCTACTGCAAACGCAGTTCGAACGTTCTAGCAATTTCCGGTAGGATCTAACGCGAGCTATCCGAATTCCGATCCGTCGTGAGTATAATCTCGTACTTTTTCTGCATTAAGTATATCCGAATCCCATTAATTTAATATATATATATTGTTTCTTTGCAGAATGAAGAGCTGGCGGTTTTGGCGTTGGCTCCGCCCAAGAAGATGATGTGTGAAGGGCGTTCTCCTTCCGCAATCGATAAACTGAGGGGCCTTTTCACCCTTTCAGCGGGGAGAGGAACTCTCTTCCATCGATCGCGGAAGGGGTTCTTCCTTCACGGGATCGCCTTCAGGAATAGCAGATGTCCACAGCATTCTCTGTTCCGCGTTGAACGGAGAGGAGGCATTTCACCATTCGGACGTGTTCCTAAAAGTGAAATGTCTCCATGTTGACGACATTATCTTTGCCGCACTGGGAGGGAAGGAATGCTTCGATCATTTCTCCCTTTTCCAACGAGTGGAATCCTCTCGTTCGGTGTGGGCAAGGATGCAAAGGAAAACTCGTCACTTCGCAAGAGATGTGAACGACTTTTTCCTTTGCTATTTCTGAAGTTACATTTAAATTTAAGGTTTTAGTTTAATTTACTAACCTAGTGTAAGAAGGCAAGAGGTTTTTTTATTTATTTTTTCCTTTTGTCGTACTTACGTTAGTTTAGTAATTCACATCCACGCACAGAAACAACAACATCCCTCACACTAAAACACACAGTTCAAACAACGATACGTTCGTCGCATCCAATCACCAACGATTCTATTCACGTGCACTATAAAGAACACGCTTCACAACACGAACACGCTTCCCAAAATCCAACCTCTGGGTCCACGTCCCGGGAAGCGGTAACATCAGTCGCAATAGCTGATGGCCAAAGAGGCTCTGGTAACAATTTACTTTTAATATTAATTTCGCTGGTAGACGGCCAGCGAAATTAATACCCGCCTTCATCCGCATAATTGTCTTTTGTCTTCGACCTGCGTGGGTTTTGTATAAAGGGCTAGACGGCTGCATAGGTTCGCGTCATAATCGAGTAAGCACGTGACATAACATTACATTGAAGTATCGTTTAATTATTTTATTATTTTCGAGATTTAGTAAAAGCTTCGTATATTTTATAATTTGAATCCGGTAAAGGAAATTGTTTATGAAATTTTCCGAAAATTTTTTGCATAAATCGAGCAATACTTTCTCTGGGTGTAAAAGACAACAACGATACAACAAAACCATATACTACAAAAGATATTTCACCATTTAGAAGAAATACGGAAATGGAATGCATCCAAGGACCAAACCGTAAAACACCCGGATCAATCGATCGAAAGTTTCTGTAGCCATCTTGAAAACAACAAGAACCACGTGACAACTAGCGGGAATACAATTGGTACGAAATTTTTTCACGCCAATTTCTCTGTTTTTCGCTTTCGCCAGCGAATCGCGCTCAGTGTGAACTAAGCTTAACCCAGTGTTACGCGCTGTGTGTTACTCTCGCGAAGTTAAGCGCGCGGGAACTATAGAACCCCTGTTTCAAAATTCAATTTTTCAAAACTCATAGTTTTTTTCGCGATTTTTTTCATTTTGGATGTTTGTGGGCATGTGTTTTTGATGTATTAGTGAAGAAAACTACTTCAAATATATCGTTTTTATTTATTTGTAACGAAAAACAGAAAGTCTCCCGTTTTTAGAAATTTTTCAAATAAAATTGGTCAACTTCAAGAGTGTATTTTACAAACTGTAAACAAGTCTGATGCTATCTAAGTTGTCAGTCGTCTTCCTGTATGTGTTTTCTAACTATTACAACAATTAAATTCTTTGTACCAAACCCCGGGCCAAAAATATTTCAATATTTCCAAAAATACACCATCTAAAATCATACAGCAAATAGAGGTAAAAATGGAGATTATTGGCAGATAACGTCGATAGTAAACTTCTTTTACACTGTAATTGGTTAATTTATATGTCTGTTATTAGATCGACCTATAAAAACAATTGCTGGAAATATTCCCGCGAAATGCCACGCCCCCGAAGGCTACCACATGGAAGTATGTAAACAATCGCTATAAAATAGCGTGTTTTAATTTTTTTTTTACACTTCTAATTTGCTAATAATAAGTCGCTTGACAGTATTTAAACGAATAAACATGTTTTCAACACCATTTAGCAATAAATATCGCCAAAAAACGCCCCCTTTCAAGCTGTCAATGTTAAGTCTATGGGAAACTTTTTTGCCGTTTATTGGCTTTAAAAATCCTGTTTTTACGCCTTTTATGCTGTCATTGGTCATTTCTATCATGACTGACTCGATATCAACCAATAAGCGTTTTCTGGAAACTGCAAAACAATTCCACCCACCTCCGTTAGTCGCGCTAATAAAAGTTATTCCGTTAGGCGCGCGGGGTACTATAGTACCCCACTGATTTCCATTATAACTTTATAAGTCTATGCAAAAAATTTTTTTCGTGCAAATTTGAAATTTTTTCGGTGCGATCTTCACACCATGGAAGGAAGGTACTGAGGGCATCATTTTTAAGCACTAAAAATATTAAAAAATACACGCGTTTAAACACTCCGGGGGTTCTATATCACCCCGCGCGCCTAACCGTGGGGACGTCAGGCAAGACGTCATTTCCGGCGAATTTTACCATTTCGCGAATCGCTTCGAAGTTCGGAACTGTCGAGCTTTTGCGCTACCGAAAAAATTTTGCACCAATCGTATTCCCGCTAGTTGTCACGTGGTTCTTGTTTTCAAGATGGCTACAGAAACTTTGTTACGCAATAGAGTACATGTTATAATTATGGATATTAATATTTCTCTCACCCAGCATCGTTTTCTTTTTGACTTATTTTTCTTTCTCAATAAATAAACAAAATAAAGTGATTAACGACGAAACATCGGAAGCGGCGATTTTGTTTTTCGACATGACGTTTAGCTTGCTTGCAAATGAGTGGGTACTTAAAATTCGCAATTGCTTTTTGCTTTTGGTTGTATTAGGCCCACCTTACTTTATCAAACTAATCGGACAGCCCTGGTCACGATCAAACTCCTGATCTTGACAATCCAGTTTTCTGTAAAATAAGGAGTCTAAAAGCGAGCCTGACGGCATTTGGAAAAACGAAATCGGATCATATTTACTGGCAAATTTGGTTTTATTCGTATGTAGCAACGCGACACACGGCCATCTGTCAAGGGGGAGGTCTTTTGTGGGAAATTGGCCCTTATTTAGATGAAAATGTGAAGAAAACCTGGAAAACTTTATGTGACCAAACCGTTGGAGAGTGGCGAATCCACTACCAGTGTTCAGTGGTTGTATCCACTTGGCCACTGGTGGGCATGGCAGAATTTATTTCTGTTGTTTGGCTTTGATCTTTCTTATACAAATCGTTTCATACTGTGTCTTACAGCGCAATGCGCGAGGCTCTGTTGGGTTCTAGAAATTTAAAAGTTCGAGAGTCCCTTTTTGGAAATACACAGTGATTTTGTCAACAATCTATTCGCTTTACTAATTAGACTTGTGTCTGCTATCACACATTTTTACAACCCGGACAACATGACGACGGATGGCAGAGCGGTTAAGGCGGATCCTCCTAGAACCTGTTGCTCCGGATTCGATCTGACGGACTCTGGATCATTTCCGGACTGATCGAAAAATTACAAGAATTTGTCGGGCCACATCTCTCACCACCCGAGCCCCTAATGGGATTGCTAAAAAGGCCTTCTTAGTGTCCACAGGGCGAAAAAGTTAAAAATAAAATAAAGCCTGGCCAAAAATCACGAAACAAGCTGTAAAGTATGATTTTTGATCATTACAGTCATATCTGAGTGGTAGCGCAATATAAGAAATGGAACAATAGCCTACCTCGAATTGCACTTAAAACTCTTAAATTAAAAAAACAAATAGTCTTATCGCTTTCTCTAGAAAACAGATGGAATTCGAACCCAAATCCTCCACGAAGAATCTCTCAATATATAATTATAATTGTGCTGTTATAAATATAATAGTACTGTAATGCATTTTAACTTGAAACGTATATACTGTAGTATATTTATAATATTTATACATAATAGTAATATAATAAATATATATTTATTATATATATATTTTTTTAAAAAATGTTTTCATTTTTAAATATGGATTTTCTCTGGCAACACTGAAATTCACGATGGTAGAATTAGCAGACCGCAATTTTGCTTGTCTTGTCACTGTACGAGGTTTATGATTGTAAACAGTGACTCGTTTAAGCAATTACTGTGATTTTAAGCCGATTTAACGCGTTTAGAAACGTTATCAAAATGGCATCATCGGGAGAAAGATCGACGAAACGAGTAGCTTTATGTTCTGCTTTAGCCGCTGGCTTTGCCTATGTTGGCTATTCTATTATGAAAAATGCGTTTTGTAGACGACCCAAAAGCAAGGGTATGGATATTCATTTCATTTATATACGGACCAATATTGTCTATGTCTATGTAAACAGATTAGTACAATTACACTCTTAAATGAGACTGTTGGGGCTTTATATGAGCTGTAGAGCATGCTCTACATCTGGCATGCTCCTACATTAGTTCTACCTGGACCTTTCGTGAGATACAGTCTCCAAAATCAGCTTAATTCCAGATTGCATATAACTATTTAGCTTGTGTGACTGTGCTGGCTTTGAGTAGCTCACTTGACTCTTTGTGGGGTGCTTGTTATATAGTTTTAGGGGATGTGGGCAAGTCCTGGTGCCCTTTAAAACTATATAACAACAAGCACCCCACGGGTACTGAGGTGCGAGCTACTGTGTGGAGTATTGGTTGAGGTAAGTGATGGACTGATGTGGAATGTGGAGGATAGATAGTGTGTTGGTTTGCGTAAAAGCACCTTTGTAGGCAAATATCTCACAAAGGGTTGCAGGTACTAGTATGGCTTCGTTGACTTTTTTTGCTCATACAGGGAGTCTGTAACTCTGAGGGGTGGCAAATCCCTCTTTCGGATTATTGTCTGTCGATTATTTCTTTACAAACAATTAATTTTTGATGAAATGATTTGTAATTGTAGTAACTGATATATACAAAGCCATTTAATATAGCTGTAAGATTGAAAAATTACTAATAGACTATATTTTTATCAATTACTAGGCTATATTGACCTTTTATGATTATTATAAACACAGTAAATGTAAAATAAACACTATTGAAAAGACCAAAAAATCTAGCTAACGAGAAAACTTTAATGACTGACTCACATTTTCACGTTATCAGATTTACATATCGTCAACCTAGTTCACAAACTTCATATCTCAATATTCCACCTATTTGAGATTATATTACAACTATAATCAAAATGGTGTGATGCATCTGTATGGTCACAAACTTTGTGTTTCTGATGTGTTTGATTTTAAAGAGGTAAAAATATATTATTACAAATGCAGTACTTCTTTCGAAACCAGATTTGATGCCTCTTGTCAAGTAGATATTTCAGAGGTATGAGGTTTGTGACATAGGTTGATGATATTCTCTTATATGTAAATCTGATGATGATCATTGAATATGGTTGTAAACACGAGTTAGTCATTAAAGTTTTCTTGTTTTCTGGATTTTTTGGTGTGTTGTAAGTGTTTATTTTATACTTATATCCAATTTTTGAAAGATTGCAATGTTTTTACAGCAAATGTACAAACGATTAACTAATCTTAAGATATTTAAGTATTGTTTACATCACTGGTTATATAGCAGTGAAATGATACTTGATAAGTCAAAAAATTAAATAATTTTTTAAAGTTATTCACAGTGTCTTTGTATTCAGTTAATTATCCATAAAATATCATTAATTATTAATTAATTTTAGTAATTAATTACCAGGTTATGTTGAATTTTATGATTGTTATTCATAAATATATCAAAATATACAATTGATTAAGTGATTCCATGATGTTTAATTGCCAGTTACATAAATAATTAAATGCAATGAAGTGATACTTGAGAATGCCAACTAATTATAATAATATTACAATATTTTAAATTATTCACAGTATTTATTGATCACTGAATTAAATTTATCACAGATACATTTGTTATATAATTAATCAAACTTGATAAGGTGTTTCTCTATATAGATTTCTTTATTCATGTTTAACTTCTTTTACTCTAGAGACATTTTACAAATATAGTTGGAAAGATGGATTCTTCTTTTTATTTACAGAATATAATGCAAATTTTAGGAATTTTATATGTCAGTTTTCATATTAAATCATAACATATAATGAAAAAATGTGGTTTAAATGTTAAATATAGAGAATTTAAATAAAGAAGTTGAATAATTTAGCATTGTTATGAATTGTAAATATAACTTTTAGAAGTAATATTTATTTATTCCTAACAAACTGACAGTCTTATTTATATTCGAAAAGTGGTAAATAATTTGATAATTAGGTGAAGTTAATAAATAATAATAAATAAGCATTTTGTCAAATATAATCTGAGTAGTTTCATAAATTAATCTGTGTTATAAGTTTTGCTTTTTTAAAAAAAGTTTAAAAATACAGAATATATTTGGTATTAAAGTATAAAACTCAAAAAAAAAAAAACCTTTGAAATATTTTAGGAGTTAAAAGCATGTACAAATGAAAAAATAATTTTTCATTTTTGTCTAATAATTTTTGTCTTAGTTTCTGATTTATAACTATAGTCTGCTCTGAAAGCAGAAGTGAGCAAACCTGTCTTACTTTTTGCATGAGATTAATACTTGATGAGGGTTGAGGTAAAT
The DNA here is from genome assembly GCF_000671375.1 of Centruroides sculpturatus. Lineage (NCBI taxonomy): Eukaryota > Metazoa > Arthropoda > Arachnida > Scorpiones > Buthidae > Centruroides > Centruroides sculpturatus. The sequence goes on along the minus strand of NW_019385467.1, from coordinate 133,116 downwards.
TGTATTTATATTGAAAAATGTTTCATTCATACATACATTCCTCTTTTAAGTGTTTTTTTTTTTTTTTATTGTTACATTGTCTATATTCTCACAACATACATATAAATGTACAAATGAAGTCCAAAGATGCTTAGTTAAAAATATAATAAACGGAATTCAATTAAGTGATTTTTGATGTGTACATTTATTCCGATGGAGTTTAATAAATCATATAAACACTTTTATTATATTTTGTGTTCTTGCTTATTTGATTAACTTGTATTTTAATATTACTATTGAAAACTGTTATTGAAAATGATGTATTCTAAACTTTCTATAAATATTTAAATTTATGAAAAATTATTTTTAACATTTTATATTTATTTACTGTAATCTGTAACATATATTTTAATCAATCACTCTGGATCCTATTTTGTTTTGACATATGACATTTTATTAAAATTCAAAAGATCCTAACAAAAATTTTAATTCAAAGCAAATTGGTTAGAATAACTAATAAGACAAACCCATTTCACTGCCAAACTGATTGTGACTTTGCTGGGAAATTTCCATCACAGCAAATGTTTCTTTACATTTATCAGTAATTATAATGGATACCACTTTTATTATTAATATTATATTATATTCAACTACTTTCTTATTGGGATGCAATTTTCAAATTGCAGACCTGTGTCCAGTGTCTGTCCATCCATCTTTACTATGTTAATTTTGAGAATGGGGTTAAATAGATGAATACAGAGCCAGATGGAAACCTTAGTGACAGGATTTAACTACAGTCGACCCCCGTATAAGATCATTGATTATTCCGTTTTATATGAATTCCATGTTGTAAAAGTCACTTAAATTTTACAAATACGTGAGCCGTTCACAGCCTGGTACACGTATTTGTAAAATCTAAGTGACTCGTATAACATGGAATTCATATAAAACGGAATAATCAATGATCTTATACGGGGGTCGACTTATATACAAACATCTGGTGCAAACCAAAGTCAGGTTATTTCAATTCAAACATTTTCCCCCGAAAGGTGTTAGATAGATGCTTGGCACAACTCTATTGCTAAAGGAAAAGTATGATGTACAGAGGCAAGCCACTACTAATTTGAGGTAGAGAGCATATCTTTTAAATTAAATAAATTAAAAATATTAAAAATTGCAACCCAGCATTGTGACAATGTTACAATAAAAGAATTGCTCATTTAATATTAATTTTCTCTACTATTGACTTCTCAATTTATTCAATATTGGCTTAATAAATTTGTTTGTATAATTTTTTTTACTTTGCTATTAAATTACAGTGCCATCAGACAAATTTATATGATAGATTGTAACAACCTATCATATATATGTGTGCTTAACTAAGTCAACCTATGTACTTTTCCAGCACTGAAGTAGCTCATAAATCAGCTGTGAAAACATTCATAAATCATCTAGATTTATTGACGTTTTTGACTACATTCATTACTAAATCATCTACTTCACTGCTGATTTGGATGAACATAGATATAACTTCCAGCTTTTAGAAAGTACAATATAAATATGTGTACTATAATAAATAAAAGCAGATATTTTTTTAACTTGGATCTTCTCTTGTCTCTGTTGCCATTTCTTTTCTTCTATCTCCTCTTTCTTCTTGACTTGCTGTGTTTTGACTGATGTCCTTCAAATGAACATTTATGTTCTGATCCAGGAAACCTCATTAGGAAGAAATTTGGAGGAATTTACTCTAATATTGAGTGATCAAAATTTTTTCATTCCCTTCTTGACTTTTTTAATAGTCAATTGATAAAATGTGCCAAAAAAACTATTTCTATTTCTGTAATTCTGTTATTAATATTTTACTTTTCATCTGTATCCCCTATATTATACAGTTTACAAGATCTATAGAAAGAGATGAATCACACTTTGGTTATTGACATATTTATATTATCACTAAGCCAGAATGCATTTCTACTCTTCAGTTGGTTACAATATATAAGTATAATTATTGCCAAAATAATAGACCTAACATATATCAAAACATAGTAATTAATAACTTTAACATAAATAGAGTGCTCTGGATGTATAGAATACATATTTAAATTACTTTAAAAAAATTAATCGCATATAAACAACTTAAAATTACTCACGAGTACACCGATGTACATTTCTCCATTCGTTAATATGTAGGCTTTTTGCTGCATTTCTTTGGCTTTCAGACTTTCCTGCTATGTTACCTATTAACATTTTATTTACATTTCTTAACTTTAAACTTTAATTTTCTTAACATTAAACCATACAAATTCAGTACAATTACTTAGATATTATTCATAGATGTAATTCGTATAATGTAACCATTATTACAGATCATATTACAAATCATGTTTCTCACAGCTTCTACTGAGACTCAACCAATGGTGTGCTGTCATTGGAAGCGGTGGATGCGCTGCTTCCCTTGTATTTTCTAAAAAATAAATACTTATTAATTTTTATTATATGAAAATAATCACACAATATTTTATTATAACCACATTATGTATCTTATTACAAATTTTTATACAGTACTACACATGAAAAAAAAGATAAGATTGCTATTGTATATTCGAATATTAGTGGTGGAGTGGAAGCGCTGTATTGTCAGCATCCAAAAAGCCAGATTTGCACATGCGCTTTACAGAGCACCAACTTCACCCAGTTTAGCCAGTGGAAGCCTAGGACCTTGGGTGGATGCTACACGTATACCACATCAAATTCTATCCAGGACAAGTTCTGGGCTGTTGGCTGCCTGCCTGCTAGATATTTGGCCTCCTTTGCCCGATTATGTGAATCATGAGTAGATTTATAACTTAACCCAACCGATAAGAATTTACTGGTATGTTTTTATGATAGTTCTGTATAGTTGACAGGAATTTAAAAAATCCATTAAAATATTTGATATTTTTATTCCTCTCTCTGATTTTATATTACTCACGGATTTCAATGTTAAACCAGTGATATTACGATTTCATATGTCCCATCATTAAGGGGATGTAAGAAAAAACATGTACAATTCTTGTACAATATTAAAAAATTAACTGTTACTTTGATAGCATTGTTTACAACTAAATTTAATGAATGAGAGAGATGCACCAGGTACAGAAAAAGCTCTAGAATTTATTTTCCTTAAATTTACGATTTATGTATCCATTGTCATAAGAATTTCTCTTTCCACTTTTTTCCCGAGATTTTACAAATATTCAAATACAAAGTAACCAGTTTCGACTAATTTCTATTTAAGAAATAGTTAAATAATTAAGCGATTAGGGAAGTGGGGACACAAATAAAACCCTGCTGAAAGAGCCGGAATATTACTTAAACAAAAGCTTAACTGAGTACAGTGGGGACTGATTTCTTGGTAATGTTAGATGTAATAAAGAAAGAAATTTTTCCAGTTCAATGAGAGTGACCGAAAAGTAAATTTTGGAAATTTCCGTGGACACCATCTAGTCCTAAAATGAATTAGTTAGAAAACTAACGACTTTTAACAAATTTAGATTTTTACAGCTATGGTGAGAAACGTTTAAAATTTACAACAACCTTGTCGCGTCGTTTGAGATATACTAGTGATGCAACTAAACAGGCATTTGACATTGACCAGTATCGGCACCCTCGGGATTTGGCAGCCCGTGTGCATGCATACACTGCAGGACCATCTCTGATCCCAATCATTAGCCACTGGTAGGGAGCTATTTGACTAAGTGGATTGTTTAAGATTTAAAAAGTAAAGAATATTTTATGTTATTTTTATGTACGTTTCTTTATAAAGCTATATTTAATCATAATATTCTTTAAAAGTATATTCGTACAATTGAAGAATATTTTGTACCAGGTATGTACTGTACATCCACTGCTTCATTACGCAATATAGGAAAACTGAGAAATTCCACCTGGTTAGCTCGTTGGTCAGGCTCGAATCATGGTAAAATATGGAATGTTGTACGATATAGGAAGATACCAGACAAGTTGAAGAAGAAAGTGTACAAGGCAGTTGTATGATCAACCATAACTTATGGTGCAGGGACCTTAATTAACACTAAAGAATACAAATAGCAATAATAAAAATGCTTAAATTGATTCGTGGAGTTACGAAAACTGATTGATGGTATGGGCATGCACATTTTATTTCACCAAGTAAGTTTTTTTTAATTATATTTTTAATTTTAGCCCTTATATCGTGGCTAGCGATTCAGAATGCAATTGTGATATTAAAAATACATTTGAGAAGTCTACGGTTTTTACTGGCTTATTGAACAAATGAATACAAATGGGACCCTAGACCATTACTGACTGATTGCCCCTGAAAGTCGGCTTCCAGAAACAGAAACACTGCTTCACTATCGTCAAATGTCATGGCACGCCACTGGACTCAATGAAACTGCTGTCTTTGTGTTACATCATTTCTACTTACATGTAATTTAAGTAATAATTATACCATGATTTGTCTAACTCATCCTAAATTATCATTAATTTTATTGTCTGCTTTATATAGGTCACATAACCTGTCTTATATATTTTTAGTTTTTAAAATTTATGAACTTAGTTATTAAATAAATCATTAAGCTAACTTTTGTCATAAAACATTGGTTATCTATTGGGATTAAGTGTATGCCCAGTACAGAGTTGTGATCATATGGGACCTTATTGTTTTCTTAAAATTTTGAAAAAAACTGATGTTACCTGACTATTTTCAAAATTTTAAGAAATGTTAAGGTTTCTTACAATCATAACTCTTCACTAAGCTAGCAATAGCGTTGATAATTTAGAACAGCAATGGCAAATCTGTGACCTGCAGGTCACTACATAACCTGCGTAATGACTTCAAGGCATTGAAGTATTAGGTTTTTAAAAATTATACAAAAAAATATTTTAAAACTTTGCATAAGTAGTGCAAAGGCAGGTTGTAAAGCTTGATTTTTGTATAATTTTGCCGAAATACAAAAAGGCAGATACGACCAAAGGCTAGAATCAATATAAATATTAAGCTAACTGACTTTTTTCATTAAATTGTTTAAAAAATTATTATTATAACATCTTATTTTTATGAAGAATTATTCTAAATCTCAGGGAAAGTAATTATTAAAAATTAAAATAAATTTTAAATAATATATAATTATAATTTTTGTTTTGAAATTTCATAAGTACATTTTTGTCTTTAGAATCTCATGTAGATGGAATGTATGCTATGATTTTATTCTCATGGAAATTTATACTTTACTAAAAGTATTTCATATTCTTAAACTAAATTTTTAATCATATTTTTAATTAATTTAATTTGAAATATATGCTCTTGATCTCAAATTAAATGTCTTGTCCCTCTACAGTACAAAAAGCCTTTATTTATAGACACTAATTAATTTACAGTAGAATATTTAAAACAATGCTAAGAGTTATATTCGCAACATGGGCCTTAATTTGCCGACTTTGGTAGTACAAGAGTGTTTGGAGATAATAAGTAGACATGGGCTCATATGCCAGCCACAGTAATACAAGAATGTTGGGATATGTTCGTGACATGGGCTTGACAGCCGATATTGAAGTATGTACAGCAAAATACCGAGTACATGGGCACAAATGCCTGCCAATAATAACATAGTTATACAGGGATATAGAACCACGGACATGGGCTCATATTCATACAGTTCTTGATAACGACAGAGTCATCTCGGTCATCTATGTAATTCTGTTCTAGGGAAAATTTTTCATTTGAAATCACATGACTTTTGGTCTAGACCAGAAGTTCGTGTACAGTTAATTCCTGCCACCAAGCTTTCCATATCTGGTCTTGGCTTTCGTCTATCTAATGTCGTCCTCGAAACTAAGGAAGGACAGATGGACAGATAATGGTGAGAATTTATAGGTCCAAAAGTTTTTCAAATTGCAGCCCAACTAAAAAACTGTTTTCTTTATAAATGTATACATTTATATTGTAGCAATTATAGTATTTCCCAAATTTTTTGTGTCTCCATCTGTATTTTTTCCCTATTTATTGTAAGTTTTATTTATTTACTGAATGAAGTCCTTTTAGTAAACATGTTTTTATCTCTCCATTTAAAATATCATCATTAGTGTTTTTCTGTACCTTATTTCTTGATACAAATGTATTGGGGCAGACAATTACCAGACTGTATTGGTTCATTCTGACAAAAAGGAGGAGTCCCTGCTCTGTTTGCCTTTTATGTCAGTTCCAATCAGCTCATGGCACTCATTGTGGCCAATACAGATTTTGTTTTTTTTTTTATCTTGGCAATTACCAGACTTCTCACCTGAAGATATATAGAATTTATCATACTGAGCAACTGCTGGTACTACATACCATTTGTCAATACTTTTTATGCTCTCTACCGGTATGGCATAATGAGTTGTTCTAAATTTAGCCCTGGTTACATTTGAGCACAATGCTGAGGATGACTCAAAAAGGCTTTAAAGTGCTAGTATAAGAAGACACTAATACTTAACACACTTTTCCAGCAACTAAATTTAATTGAAACAAACATTTTTGGCCTGATTGATAAGCCTTCGTCAAGCTATGGAATGAAATTTAACTAGATATTTAAATTTTATTATGATTTAAAAGACATAATTGCATCAAAGAATACTTTATTCTAATATAGAATCTATATTTATATTTTGTTCTGTAACCTTACAGAGGCTGTCAAGCTAAAAAGATTTATTTCGACTAAATTTAGTTGCTGAAAAAATGTGTAAGGAGTGTCTAGTGTCTTCTTACACTGGAGATGTTCCAGCTTAGAATGTTATTGTTAGGGATTTTTTTAGAAATTTTATGCTTTAATGAAACAGTAACTATAGATAAGTGTTAAAAGACAACTTTATATTTTTAGAAAATATACAAGAACAATTAATGTACAGTTTTTATTTGTAGTTTCAAATATATTGTTAGTTTCACTATGATTTTCATTAAAAGCAAATTTGAAAATTAAGTACCATTCCTAACTTATTAATTATTAAGTCAATATAATTTTTGAATACTTTAAAGCAGATGTTCTTTATTTAATGTAATATAATGTTGAATATTTTTTTTCCTAGGAAATCAATATGCACTTGAAAAGAGAATAAACCAAGCTATCCAAACTGATTTGCCTCTATACACTGCAGAAACTTTAGCATTATTACCTGAATTATATGGTTCTCATAAATCGGTCAAAGAAAGAGTTAAGATATTAAATGTTTATGCTCAACAACACGGAAATTTTCCTTTTGCTCCTCCTAATTTCAAAACCAGAAGTTTGCAAAATACTCCGTGGAGTTCGCCTCGAATTCTTGGCACCACTAATTCAAGAAAGTTTATAAGTTATTCTGCAGAGAACGTCAGTACAATTTCACCTCCTGGCTCGCCACAGAAAAATAACAAAGACAAATTGTCACCAAACAAAGATGAAGTTACCAAAGATGATAATGAAGAAGAAATCGAAACTTCTTCCGATAATGATAATAATTTGTCGATTAAAGAAGAATCCGAGGTGATCGTGTTAAGAAGACTTGATAACTTATTTAATAGAGCGAGAGTCGTAACGCCGTACGAAGCAAAAAGTTTAGTATCTCTTCTAAATAAAAAAGATGATGATATCATTGTCAGAACATTATCAACAATATCTAATTGTTCTGCCTTTACAATCAATCAGGTATTAATATTTTATGAAACTTAATAATTTCAATTAGTTTGTTTTATAAAATTAATAGAGTACGATAACTATAAACCTTTGAGAATAAGAGAGTCTTTTTTTCAAGTCCATTACAAGTTTGGCCAGGTCCACAATGGGATAGCTGGCAGTAAGGGATGGGGCATGACATATCTGGGACAAATCCTCCTGAATTCTCCATTTTTGACTCCCCGAATTTAATCCTGAGTCACCAAAAGTGGTAGGCCAGCATCTTAACTGTCTTGGCCATTTGGCCACCTTAATATGTTAAAATTTTCATATTATGAAAATTTTAAGATATATTATGATGAATGCATGAAAACTACAATTTATCATTTACCGTTTATTCTTTATGTTATATTTTATCAGTAATTTGATGTGTTTAAAATCAAAATTTGTTACATTGCAGTCGATTTTGTATTGAGTTAATCATTAAAGATTAATCCATTAATAATTTTTTAAGTTACAGAATCAAGTATTTTAAGTATTAAATATTGACTAAATGAATTTTTTGTATTATTTAACATGGAGTTAAATCGAACAATGTAATTATTGGAATTTTTGTTTTTATAAAAAAGATTTAAAGAGATAATGTTTTAATTTATAAAAAAAGAGACATTTTCCAATTAGAATAATCTGTTTTAATTACAAAAAGTTTTTTTGATTAAAACAGATTGTTCTTTCTATTGATTTCACTCTAATGAAGTGAAATTCTATCCAAGAAAAAAAAAACAAAAGAAAAATAGTTAGAAGTTAATTAAATTTAAATTTAATTAATTAAAAGTTAAATTTAATTTGACAGTCAAAATTATGACTCAGTGCAGTTCTTAATCTAATGATTATATTTTATGTTTATAATATAGAATATAGAGTATATAGAGATACTTCCTCTTTATAAAAATTATTCTCTCTATATACAAAATTTTATTGGTAAAGGCCCATTCATATAAGAGATATGGATAATGAAAAATCTTGAAATATGCATAGTAAATAGTTATGTAGAAATTATTTACAAATAAATATAATTTATTATGTAAAATTATTACAGTAGAGTGTCTCACCAAAAAATGAATGAAACATAGATAAATTTTACAAACAATTTGCAATAACCTGATGTATCGAGTTTTTGTAGAGTTATTTGTAAAATTTACGAAAACCCGATGTTTATGGTTATTATAGAGTTGTTTGTTTATATATATGCCTGGCAGGGGTATATGATGGCCGGTTGTGTGCCTTATATGGGAGTTTACAGGACAAGAGTACTTGATGTGCCTCTAGCTGGCACCATAGTAACCAATGATGGTTATAGCATAATGTTATATATACCTGAAGATGAGATTGGACTAGAGGTCCTGGTAACATAATTGGCAATGCATCCACATAATAAGTAGCAGTTGCGGGTTCATGTCCCGCTCCAGGTCGATTCTTTTCTTCCAGTTTAATCTAAATTATTTAATTAAAATTATAATTATTAAATTTATAATGAGATGGCACCTAACACCTCCCTCTAGGGTCAAATTGTTTGGTAATTTATTATTAATGTAGCTGTTATATTTCCTGATGGCATGTGGCAATGGTCGGCTTTATTATGATAAATTTTACACCAGGAGCATCTAATGAATACATAATTGGAGTAGTTATTACAAGTAATTTGCTCACTTTCAAGTTTGAAACAAAAAGCAAGCAGACTAACGGGCTCATTTATGTCTTTATCAAAATAACTAGATTTTACCATGCATACAAAATAAAATCGTTATACAGCAGCGAGTAGAATTGATTATGAATAAATGAATGGGACATTAGGATAAAGTTTCTACTAATATCTCCTGTATGAATAGGCCTTTACCAATGAAATTTTGCATATAGAGAAAAGAATATCTCTTTTATAAAAAATAAAATACAATCAGTAGATTAGGATCTACACCGGGTTGTGGTTTTGATTGTAAGAATATATTTTATTATTAAAAATTATAGAATTGTTTTGTTTAACTTATTTAACTGTTTTTAATATAATTTATATTTAAAAAACTTTTACTGAATGGAATAAAGAATATTTTAATAGCCTAAAAATTAGAATATTCAATCATATGAGCCATTGGTATTTTATATAAAGCAAAGTAATTTTTTTTGTTTACTTTTTAAACTCTTTCCTATGAGCACTAAGGGAGGGGGCCTATTTTTTTAGCAAGCCCATTATGAGTTTGGCCATACTCACAATTGAGTGGCCAGGTGGTGAGTGATGGGGTTGACATATTGGATGAATCACCCTCCAAAAAATTCCTGGGATTTTTTGACCTGTCCATGCAAAGAATTTCATTTACAAACTGTTTTTCTTTTCTAATATTACAACAAATAGCATAATTTGACTCTTTACTTTATTGTATAACAAAATTATTATTATTATGTATAAAATATATATTCGTGAAGTGATTTCTCTATTTAATTTTCAATTTAAATTGTATATAGAGTAATGGTATAATCAAATCTTTTAATAAAATATAATCTAAAAAGTAGAAAAAAATTGACAGAGAAGTAAAATAAAATATCAATAATCATGTATATTCTTTATATTTCTGTATTTACATTCATTGTATAAGTTTTCTTATTTTTTTTTATGAAATTAAAGAAGACAAGCAAACAACTTTTTATATATATAATTTATAATTTATTTTATAATTTTCTAGGGATACTTCTATGATGCTAATTGTCATTTGTCTCTGAGAGACTTACTTACCCATCCAGAATTAACAGTACAAATAGCTGCAACACAGACGATATCAAATCTTGCAGTTAATGAGAGAGCTGAGTCAACATTCCAGGTAATAAAATTATTAATAATTTTTTTTTCTTTAGTATTATATTCACTTATTAATTACATTGTTATAGGAAAGATAAATACACCAACACCAAAAATCTAGCAAAATATAAAACACTACTAGACAAATAAACATTTTCAATTGTCTTAAACAGTCATTATCATCATCCAACTTGCTTGTCATCATATTTACGACGATGACAAGCAAGTTACAAGACTCAAAACAAAACATTCCACATGCAACATGATACAGTTTAAAACTTACAAAAGTATAAGTGATTAATACAAAAGTAGACAAAATTACTATGTACAAAGATTAAAACATTACTAAGTAAACATAAATATTAAAAGTACAATAGGAACAGAACTAAGACAGTTTAAAATGAAAGTATGAATCAATGGTGCATTGTCGTGCTTGTATGCTATCAATATTAGTATACTCTCCTTTGGGAGTAGCTTTATACATTTCTATGGCTTTAGTAGTACTTAGTATATTACAGCATCCTGTCAACAAGGGTACACGTTAGGCTCAGAGGCGAATTGGACCAGTTTTGTGACCTTTGGAGATGTCATATCAATGTAGCCAATGTATGAGAAGAGTCAATGTAGGCCAGATGTCTGCTGAACCTCAAATCAATCAATGGGATCAGGAAAACAAATTTTGTTTAATGCATCTTTTCCATGCTACATTTATAAATGAGATCTAAATTCAAATTTTTAGCTATTTTGGTATAAAATTCACCAGAGGTCAATTTGATGATGATAGGAATCCTGGTGGCATTGCTATATACCAGTATATCTGAACATGAATCCTGTGTACACAGCTGTAGTGTTGTCTGGATGATGTCAGAGATGACCCTTTATGCAACTGACCAAGTTTGAAAGAGGCTGGTTTAATGGCCTAGCGAAGGCTGGATAGTCAACAAGAAGAATTGCTGTCCATTTATCATAAGATGCTTTGATTGTGGTATATGTTAGGAGATGATGGCAAGAGGAGGCACTACAGAATCTGGGCCCAGCAGATTATCTCAGACCATGGTGACAGACAGATTGTGAGGACTATTAGTCCTGTAGTATGGTTCACTGCAGGACTAGTAGCCCTTGCAATCATAGTAGCCACACTACAGGACTGCCATGTGATATATCAATCACATGGCAGCAGTTACAGAATGATTTGGCAAGTACTGATGGTGTTCCAGTGTCCATGAGAACAAGATTATGTTGGTTATGTGAAGCTAGGCTCTACTCCAGGTGCCCATTAGCATGCCTCCTGCCTTTGACTACTGTGCATTGTCAGGAATGTTGCGCATGGTATTGCAACAGATTGGCTTAGCATCTGGAATGGCAAAGTGTGGTACTCAGCAACAAGTTACACTTCTGTCCAAGTAACAATGATATATGAGGAAGGGTATGATGTAGACTTCTGGAGTGAACCAGTCCTCATTAATACGAATTCATCTTACCCTTGTATTCACCAACACGCGTTAGAGTTAGGGTTGAATCTAGAGTTAACCAAACACAGTTTGCTCTACTTTTAGTACATGAACACTCATTGGTTAACTTTTAACTCTAACTTGTGTTGGTGAATACAGGGGTTAGTGGTCCAACTCCCGGAATTATTGTTTAGGGAGCCATCATCTATGATTCAGGACACTCTTGGTGGTCATCCAAAGTTCTTTGGATGACCACCAAGAGTGTCCTGACCACCACTCACAGTAAATCCCAAGAGTGACCACCACTCACAGTAAATCTCAGACATGTTACAACCTGTATTGCTTTCTTTATGTAAGAGATGCCTGGAGCCATTTATCATCAGGATAATGCTAGATTGCATATGGCACACGCTTTTGTACACTGTCACAAAGCTGTCCAGATTTATCATCCATTGAGCATATATGAGACATAATTGGACATTGCTTCAACACACCTGAGAATCTTCAAGATCTGACTGCTCAGGTTCAGCAAGTATGACTGTATATCCCTCTGGATGACAATGGTTTACATTACCTCTTGAACAGTGTGTTCTTGCTAGAGATGGGTCCACAGCATATTGATCACACCCTATTTTGGGGTGCCTGTATAAACCATGTTTCTATATTTGTTAAAATGGATTCAATTAGTCTTGAAAATTTTAATCCAATTGAATCATTCCTTCTGAGTACTTCTTAGTGTATATTAACTTCCACATACCAAATATATAAATTAAGATTCTGTAATTATTCTTATATTTTGTGTATTTTATTTGAAATATAATTGTATTGTCACTTTTCTGTAATTTTGTTAAATTTTACTAATAATTATTAACTTAAATACACTTTCAAACTAATTTAATAATAATAAGCATTCATTAATTTCCTTTTTTTTAGAACTGTATTCCTATATTACTTCATCATGCAACAGGTAAAGATGTAGAACTATTAAGGACAATATCATTAACAGCTCTTAGTAATCTTGCTTTGTTTGAAAGCAATCATAGTTTAATGGAAGGAAGCATCCAAAAGTTAATGGACATTTTGGAAAATGGCAGCAGTGAAGCTCAATTACAAATCATGAAATTGCTAGTGAATTTATCCACTAATGCCTCCATTGTTCCTTCTATTTTAGCTTCAAAGGTTTGTTTTTAAATTATTCTTAAACTAATTGAAAATCTAGTTTTAAAACAAAATTTGATTCTTTTTCTTCTGAAAAGTATGATTTAAATTTTATTGTAAGATTAATTTCTAAAATTATAAAAATTTCTTTACTATTTGATTGCCATTTGTGTACTTTATTTACAGTTAAAATAATAATAAAAGCCTCGTATTTTAACTGTAAATAAAATAATATTTACAGTTAAAATACAAGGGCTATTTTTTAAATAAGATCTGTGTGTGAATAAGAGTGAGAATGACGCGCGATCACGGCAGTGCGTATGTGTGTCTGCTCTGAGCATGCTTTGTGCACATTTAGACACCATTTGCAGCCGTATCGTCTGTCTGTATGCTGAGCTGTAAAAGTTTATAATGTTTAAGAAAATTGAGCCACCCGCCGACTGTGAGATACAATCTGTTATTCAATTCTTGAGTGCAAGAAACTTGGCAACAGCAGAAATTCACCATCAGATTTGTGAAGTTTACGGTGATAATGCTGAGTGATAGCAAAGTTTGAAAATGGGTGAGAATGTTCAAGGACCAGTGGGTTAATATGCATGATGAGCCATGCCCTGGCCGACCTTCTCTGATTTCTGAAGATTTGGTTTGTGATGTGGATAACAAAATTCAAGAGGACTGACGATTCATGATGTCAATGTTATCAATTGAATTTCCACAGGTTTCAAGATCAGTTTTGTATACCATTGTTTCGGAGAAACTGAATTATTGAAAATTGTGTTCTCAGTGGGTTCCAAGACTGCTTTCTGACAATCACTAAACAAAAAGATTGGACAGTGCTTTATCATTTTTGACTCGATACGATCAGGAAGGAAATGAATTGTTGGACCACATTGTTACAGATGAGACTTTGGTGTCTCACATGACTCCTGAGTCCGAGCAACAGTCAATGGAATGGCGACACATATCTTCAACCAAAGTGAAAGTCAAACAGTCCATTTTAGCACGAAAAATTGTGGCAACTGTTTTTTGGGACAGGAAAGGGATTTTGTTAGTGGATTTTATGCCAAGAGGCACAATAATCAATTCTGATGCATATTGTGTGATCTTGAGAAAATTCCGGCGTGCCATACAAAACAAATGGCATGGTCTATGTCTTCCTGTGTGATGTTGCTCCATGACAATGCAAGGCCACATGTTTCTGCACAAACACAAGGTCTAATCAGTTCTGTTGGATAGGAATAACTGGATCCATCCACCTTACAGTCCAGACATTGCACCCAGTGATTTTCACTTGTTTTGATACTTAAAGGAGTTTTTTGGTGGTTAACAGTTCAATGATGATGAAGAAGTGAAAACTGCAGTCATGGATTGGGCTTTTTCACAGACAGCAGATTTCTTTGAAGTTGGAATTCAAAAAATTGTTGATCAGTATAACAAATGTTTGAACAAAAATGGAAATTATGTAGAAAAGTAGAAAAAAGTATGTAGAATATGGGAAAAAATATATTTTAATGATATTTACAGTATTTTTCTTCTTATTAAAAAATGGACCTTATTTAAAAAATAGCCTTCGTAATTAATATCTCACATTTACTATTGTTAAAATAGATGGATCATTATTTTTTCAGTTGAATCTTCAGCACATTTACAGTATTACACAAGGTCCTCTAAAATGAATTCTACCATTTTTTTTATTACTGTAATTATGTTAGTTATTATCCAAGAAATATGCAGCATATACCAGTCAATAGAGTAACTATTTAAGTTTCATCTTATTGTCTACTACCTCTGGGTAGTGCTGTAAATAAAAATGGCAACTCTATAACAGAGAAGATGATCTGTGTTTTGTGAGGGTGAAAACTTCTCCTAGAAAGTTGGTATTATTAATTATCGTGCAACATGTGTAATCTGCAGGAGCTGTAGAATTGTGGCCACTTTCAGAGGAGTGAAAATGGATATGCTGTAGCAAACATATGAAGAATTTGAATATCTGTTGAATGTGTGTCATGTGATACAAGGTGCATATGTTGAGAAATTGTGATGGGAAAATGTGAAATTTGGACAGTTTTGAAAGTTTTAATTATGTTACAGTGTTCTCAGATAATAAATAACATAATTACAATAATTTAAAATCATAGCATGACTTTGGAAGTTTGTTTTTTGTTTTTATCTTCCTGATGATGAAGTTATCAGTCCAAAAGTATTACAAAAACATATATTTTTTTTATAATTTTAATGAAGCAATATTTTACATATCATCAGAATGCAATTAAAAGAACTAAAATGATTAATTCTTTGAAAACGCATCATACTTCCAATGACGAAGTTAAAAGTATTTAAAGAATTTTATTTTCTATCATCAGTTCATTATAAAAAAAAAACAAAATATAATAATTGAATATAATCAAATTATAAAATATAAGTTTTTTGCTATCATCTTTTGTATTATATAACAATCTGATTATAATAAATAAGAATAAATGTTAAAATTTTCTTGAAAAAGGAAGAATGTAAAGATTCTAGAACAAATATTATGTTCTAGAATCTAGAAAAGAGAAGACAGTTATGCAAACATAATATGTTTGCATAACTGTCTTCTCTTTTTTTATTTTTTTCCTTTAAATTACCAGATTGACAGTTAATTATAACACATGTAGAAGAAACATTAAATTAAAAATAAAAGTGTCTTTATATTTCATTGTTCTTCACACATACAGGATCCAACTGATGAGGGCTTGCATGATTGTTTGCATATCAAGATGGACGAGACTCTTGATAAAATATCGAAGCCCTCATCAGACTATTTTTGGATTCCAAATGTGTGAAGAAATTTTTATTTTTAAGTGTGATAATGTAAATTTCATGTAATTTTATCTAATTTGAATGTGTGCTATTTAGTATTCTAATCAGAAAATTGAAATTATTTATCTTCTCCAGTTATATTTGATTTAAATAATAATTTAATATTTTTTCTTGATCAAAAATTCAGTAGTAGTGAAATTAAATAGTAAAAATTTTAAGTGATGAAGTTTACATAAAACTAAATGAATGATAAATCAATATTGACCTAGTTAAAGTCTGCATCATCTATAATTATCACTCACATTATAAATTTTAAAGTATCATTATCGTTCTAGTAATGATATCGCATATAATAATAGCCATTTAAATTTACTCTATTATCTTAATGAATTTCTTTTCTAAGTTAAAAATTACTTAAAATTTACAATCTATTCTTGAATTAATTTTTGTTTATTTTAATTTCTTTCAGGCACCAGTTAAACTATACAATTTTCTGGATGAGAAAAGTAACTTTGACATTTGCTTGCGTTTGCTAACACTTCTAGCCAATGTTATGACTGTTGCTTCTGAGCTTAATCTTCAGATAAGTGACCTTCCTATGGAACATAAGGCACCATGTCCGGAAACATTATTCGTTCTTGTTTTTGGCTATTTTGGTAGAGAAGTCTTATTAAAAAAAGTCACTCTATTAAAAAATAGCAAAGATCAAGATATATATCAGCAGTCATCTAAAATTTACGATATAATTATCAAGTTATCATGAGAATAACATTCTTATAGGTTGCACTTTTTATAAATTATTGTACAGTATTATTAATTTTTAAATATTATCAGAATAATTACTTTATTTTAAGGTAAAAAAAAACAATGGAATATAAATTTATTTTTAAGTAAATCCTTATTTGCAAATGATTATCAATTATATCTCTTGTTCAAGCAAAAAGTGAGTTTAAAATAATAACATTTAATATGGAATTACAATAACAATGTGCAAATTGCTATTGTATAATTACAAAAGCTTTGTAATGACTGCAATAGCAACATAACAATTGATAAAATTCATTAATAGTGATGCTCGTATTAATACCTAGCTAGTGATTTTTACAATTTACTGCCCTACAATTTTTTAATTGTTATCTTGATAGAATTAATTGCTTCAAGAGCAGCTATGACAATATACTATAGTAACTTGCAGTCGTCTTCTTATAAAAGCTTTTGCAAATTTAAAGAAAGTTGAAAAATGAAATGTTTAATGAATATTTTTATTCCTGGCACTCTCATAAAAAGTTGAAGTAAACACAATGTGGAAATTGTTGTAGCTATTCTAGTTGTTACAATGAAAATTAGACAATAGTTTACAATAGAAAAAATTATTTCTTCATTCTTTGCAAAGAATTTTAAACTAAAATTTTACCAATATTTTGATTTTTTGGTATTCAAATTAGTAGGAATTTGTGAATATGGCACATTAGAGATAGGTTTTATTTCATGCTACATGTAGGTTTCTATAAAAGTTGGTATTTCAAACAAATGAAAGTTAATTATATTTCATTTTTAGAAAAAATATGAGTAAATTGATAGGATTATTATTAAATTAATAGGTTAACTTTGGTTTTAATTACAGATTTGAATAAGGTTTTCATTCTCATATTTTTATTTGAAGATTTTCTAAATTTATGTTCCATAAAATAAATTTTATTTTGATTTTACTAACGTTTTTATTAAATTGTAAGTTAATTTAAAATTCATTAACTGTTACCACAGTTTAAATATGTTACTAAATTCATCTTGTTTCAATTGTTATTACACTGTTATAGCTTAAGTAGTTTGAATGTAGACCATTGATAAAATTTTAAATAGCTGTTGACACAAATTATTAAAATTTGTTTTATAATTAAATTCTATGCTGTTTTGTTGTGTCAGTGCTTTTCAAATCTATAAATAGATTAAAGTATAGTTAAGAATATCATATCTTCTAGATGTAGGAGTATGTACAATAGTTCCGATTCAGTTCCTTCAAATGAAATATAGACTTAGGCATTCAATGCATGTATGTGATGATGTATACATGAGGATTTAGAGTACGCTCATTCAGAGGTATGCTCTCTCCACCTGTATGGCAGCACCCTGCTCTTCCTCAGTATTGTCAGAGTTGTTGCTACAGTCTATGTTTCATTCAAAGGAACCAAATATTTGCCTTGAAATGTTCTGTGCTTTATATTGATCGTAACAAATAGGTAAAAACAAATAGTACTTTTAACAAATGATAAATAAAAAACAAAAAAAAAATGAAAAATGCATAAAAAAGTAAACTATATTTTTTCACTGTATATCAGTTATTAATTTTTTATAATATATGATTTTTAAGGAGGTTTCATTGGTGATAAATAGTCATGATTAGCAAAAAAATGTTTACATTTTATTTCCATTTAGTTTTAAATATTTTTAAGTTTTATATGTTCTTTTCTTCTTAAACACAAATGTGTGTATATACTTAATTTTTGATTAAGGTTACAAGGATAAGAAAATGTTTGTTGAAAATTATTTAAACTTTTTACTTCAATAATTCAATCCAAGTTGTGATTATCATTGGATGGGACTTGAGTTTTTTATCATAGACTTTAAATAGGGAAATGTATTTAAATGATTACAACAAATATTAAAATTAGAAATAATCACAAACAGGGCCATGGAAAGGCAAGGGCAATGGGGGATGTGCCCATTGTTATTGAAATATAATATGCATTATATTTATGAAGTGTTTGGTGTCATATTTAAGTTTCCCCCAGTGCCAATTGCTCTAGCCATGGCTCTGATCATATTATCATAAAATAAAATCAGAAATGCATTTTATGAAACATTTATTTTCTAAGCCATTTCAAGCAGTTCTTGTAGTAATTAAACTTAATGTGGGTAAAGTGATTCTTCTAAAAAATGTAATGTTTAGGCCTATTTCAAATAATAATAATTTACTTTTGAAAGATGAAAGTTAATTTACCACTGCTTATCTGAACTCATTATAGAATTTTTTGGAATTAAATACATTATGACTCCTGCAATAATACTTTTAAAAATTTTCTCATATTGAGAGAGATTGGCTTGTTAATCAAATTACGAAAATCCATAAGATAGCAATTAGTAAGAAATAATTAAATTCATTTAAAAACTCGATAGAATTTTCAGTTTGATGGCTAAGAAATGATACCTCATATCTGCAAACTTGCAAGTTTACAGGAGAAGCAAAAAAAAACTTTTAAAAATTGAATTTTCTCAAAATAGACAAACTTTTTATTTATTTTTCTGCCCTTTGAGGACAATGTATTGGTGACTGTCCCATTTTTTAACATAATAATATAATAGTTACGAGTTCTTGCTGCGTTATTTTTTTAATAAACTACAGTAGCATTTTGCAGATACAGGATATCGCTTCTTAGCCTCGAGTTGCTCTTTATTATGAATTTAATTTTATCAAAAAGTTAATCTCTTTGTAATTATTTTCCTTAAATGTAAAGCATGAATCTTTTTTTTATATATTAGTTTAATGTTTTATGAATATTTAAATGAAAAAAATACTTATAAATTTTACAAGTAAATATTTAAGTATTTTACTGAACAGTATTTAATTTTGAAAAGATATGGGACCATTCCTTAAACAATTGTAATATTGATATATTTAAAATATTGAAGATATAAAAAAAATATAACAAAAAATTGTTAAATTTCATAAAATTAGTAACACTTTATGAAATATCCATTTAGATTATAACATGATAAAATTTACTAGATTGTGGACTTCATTTTATCATAATTCAGATTAAAATTATTGAAATGAAATATGAAAATTAAATTTATAGAAGAATTGAATATGTTAGTGATGATGATTCTTTGTGATATCATAATAAATACATATTTCTGTAATATTTAAGAAACATTTTATACATATTTTCTCTACAAATAACTCCCTTATTAGTGATGGATAGTTTTCTCAGATTATGTCTAAAAAAGATTATCAAATAATTGCTGTATAATTTAATTATTTCTTATTTAACAAAATGAAATATACAAATTTTTTTTTTCAAGGAATTTGTAGCATTTCCATTGTCTAGTATGGTGTTTTTTCTCACATTCTCTATTTACTACTTGTGTCTGACACTGTACAGGGCGATTCAAAAGGTCATAGACGAAATTTAAAGGTATATAGAATCAAATTATTTTTACCTAGGAACATAGCTGTATACACTGCCCAGAGTTGCTAGAAGTACAGGAAATCATGCAGAAGGGAATAAATGTAAGGTATACGACGTGTTTATTAGAACACTCAGGTGGCATTTGTGTCTATAAGTCTCTAAGTAAAAATGGTTTGTTTTTGTATTCCTGGTCAAACAATTGCTGAACTTTATCAGGCTATATTATTACTATTATTATTAAATGCTAAGTAAATTGGCTCTAGAGGTAGATGTTAGATTCCATCTCTTGCATAATTTAATAATTATAATAAAATTAATATTGTAATAATTAATTTAAAAAGTTTCAGAAGAAAAGAATCGACCTGAAGTGGGACTCAAACCCACACAATCCCAGTAGTGTAACTGGCAATGCAGTAAGCAGAAGTTGTGGATTCGAGTACCTCTTTGAGGTGTTTCTTTTCTTCTGGAATGAAATCTGGAGTGCCTAATGCCTACCTCTTGTCCCAAATTCCTTAGCATTTAATTAATAATAGTAGTAATAATGTAGCCTGATATAATTTGGCAATTGTTTGGCTTTAATATGTAACTATCAGGTTTGTGATGTTTATATTTCCTGATCTATCTTTACAGTTTGTCTAAGACTTTTTGAATTACCCTGTTTAGTGAAATGCATTTATACATCTTTATCATTTATATGTTGTTTTACATTTTTCTGAAGCATTCCTATTCCTTTCAATAGTGAAATATTCTGTTTGTGTTACTAAATTCATTAAAGAATTTCATTTCTTCCTAAATGTTATGATATAAATAGATATCACAACATTCAAAAATGTATTCAGAATTTCCAGAACACATTCTTTGTTCTTTTCTCATACCTCTCTCTCTTCATATTTTGAGAATTAAATGGCATAAAACTCACCTCATTAAGAGCATATTTCTTGGAGAGGATGAATGAATTGCAGATTATTGGTTAATGGTCACAAAGTGATCACAATGTAAAGTTGATGTTTTGCATAGCCTGTAGCAGGAAAAGTAGTGGACAGTATACCATATGTTACTGGTTGTATTTAAGTCTTGAATAGACAAAAATCACTTTGGAATTTGTTGCTGTTAATCAGATAAATGAATTATGTCTGTTGACTACTCATTACAACTTCAAAAAAAGACACACAATAAATTAGTATTGTATTTTTTATAATAAAAATATAAAATGAATTTAGAATCCAAGCAGGAATAACATTTAAATATTTGAGAAAAACACACCTTTGAATATAATTCTGGTCTTGATAATCTTCTGAAAAATGCTTTCGATTCCTTTGATAAGCCTGCTTCAGGTCTATCAAAGATTTTAAGTGACTTGAAGCCAAAAATGTTTATTGGAAAGATAAACAAGACCAGAATTATACTCAAAAGTGTATTTTTTCAAGTATATAAAATGAAAGATAAACTTTTATTTTCAATTTTAGGAATTTAAAGACTATATTTTTTTGAGTCTAATAATAAATATTTGTGTGGTTATTTGGAGACAATTGGCTCACATGAAATGTCTCCTTACTACACCAAATGGTATAGACTTATACTTTAGTGATTGCCGGATTTTTTAGTACAACAGTCTTTATAGGTCATTATGCCAAAAAACAATAAATAATGTCATTGTCAAGTAAATTTTAATGGGTAAAGGCAGTCAAGGTTGGTGTTTAGCCACACTATTCCCATCTTTTTATGTTGTGAATCAATTAAGATTATATACATTTTCTGTCCTGAAACATTCTTATAGCATATATCGGTGGTGCCCAAACTGTATTATTAACTTACTGTTATAAGTAACTTCATTGAAAAATTAATACCGTAAAAATAAAATAAGTATTAATTGTGCTTTTAAATAGACAAAATTTTAGTTAATTTTTGGCAAGCAATATGCTATCATCTTTGTGTTTATCGTTTAATTCTTTAAAGTGATAACTATACTTATTAACTTGAATTAATATAAAGAAAATTTTCTTATCTGTAACAAGTTGTCATTATGACAAATGAGAACTAATTTACACTTGTCACACAACTTCCAATGTGCTGAGTTTTCAAACAGCTCCTGGCTTTGGCCTTTGGTACATGTTAATCCAGTCCACAAATATATTTGACACATCACTTATAAATGATAGAAATGAGCCTACTTTTTGTATATTTGGAATATATATAAAATAGAACATACTTAGAACATATAGAAGCCCAGTAGAAATATAATTCTATCTTGTTGTTTCACCTGAAAGGTCCTTCAAACAAAGCTGAAAACATTTATGTTTGAAAATTCATTTGCAGATGTTGGAAGTTATGTGGTAAGTATAATTAGTTGGTATGTAAAGTTCTAGCTTCTGTGATGTTTCTATGATGAATGCCGCAGGACAATTTTAGTCTGGGAGCCACAGTTTGAGCACCATTAGCTTATATCATAAGGATGTGATTACTTTTATATTTGTGATTATTTAAATACAATGCAATTTTCATTTCCTAATGTAGAAATCATGAGGCAACATTGCTGCTGTTGGCAAAAATAAATGAAATTTGTTCTCAGAAAATTCTTGCAGATTTTTAATATAATTAAATAATAGTTATTAATCAATTTAACCTAATATTTATAATTAGATTTTTAATTACATCTCATCTGAAAAGTAAAAACTTCTGTTTACACAATTTTATTCCAAGTGTGATAAGATTAATGACAATGTATTATATTCTTGCATTATAAAAAACTCAGAAGATAAAAACTGTATTGTAACTAGCTTTTAATTCAGTGAAGAATACACTTTACCTGGAAAAAATTTAATTATGAGACATAAGTAATTTAAGATTTATAATTAGAAGTTAACATTAATATATGAAACATAATGGACATAAATCATCCTTTTTTATGTAGCCAAGGATTGGCTACATTAAGAAGGCTAATTTTACAGACTTATCATACCAAGATGTGATAAGTTTGTAAAATTAGTCAACCTCAGGCTACGTTAAGAAGAATTACTTCAGGCTAGAAACAAGAGTCTTTACAAGGACATAAATCAGAATACACATTTCAAGAAATCAGTTGATTGTGAAGATCAGTGTTGTTTATACAGTTTATTATCATCATCATACAGTTGTTTACAAAATTAAAAAGTTATAAAATACTAACACAGTTAAATCTACCCTCTAGTATCATCTGATACTTTCATTTGCAGATGTTTATTCCCTTGAACTCTCGGAAAGGTTGCAGGTAAAAATAACAAAAGTCTCGGAGTTTAACATACATTTATTCTATTTTTTGTATTTGTACAATATCTGGTACTACTGAATAATATTCTCTTTTGTTAGTCTTTGTTCAGAATTTAAAATCCAAATTATCTTGTTTAATAAAAGTAAATTTTCTTTTCCGTTGGGTTATTTCATTGATGAATGCGTAGAAATTAATTCTGACGGTATATGAGGGCATTCAGATAGTTCCCAGAAAATGTAAATAAAAAGGCAGCAAATTGAATTTAGTGTTTTATTTTTCAACGTTAAGTTAGAACATTTTTGTGTATGATGTAACCCTCCTTCTAAGCCCTTCCAGTAGAAATCAGTGTTCTTTGATTCTTGCCGCTGCACTACAAAACACTTCTCTAAATCTATCAACCACCAGTAAATGTCTTTAACATTTTATTTTTAAATTTGGTAGTAAAAAAGTCTGATGGGGCTAGAATTGAATATCTGATAAAACAAGTCTCGATGAGTTTATGCTTGCATCAGTTATAAATACAGCATTGTGTTTATGAATAATAACTGCTTTCCAGGAACTTTTTGAATGCTTCACATATTGCTAAATATTCCTAAACCATCAAAATCTTAATAAAGGCAGACCAGTGCACAAGAGGCTGCTATTGATTTATTTCTTAAATTTTTCATAAAGAAACAATTATATTTTCTTTGATAGTTGTATTGAATTTTCATTATTTTTTGAATTATTGTTGTATTGAGTTTTTGCAGTAAATATCAAATCAGAAACTCAAATTATTGTAAATAATAAAGTCATCGAAGCTGCGTAAGATTTAAATTATTAGAGATACTACCAGCGTGTTTCTTCGGCTTCAAAATTAAATTGCTGATGAACTTTATAAGCTAATTATATATAATAAAACATAAGCAAACCTTTCTATGCAGTTGTGATATTCAGTTCTCAATTAAGAATCAAAACTTAAAACATTTATTAATATTTCCTATTATATTTGTATTGACAGATTTATTTTCATATATAATTTACTACTAGAATGAACTGAAAATTAAAACTGTTTTAAATTTACCTTCATAGTTATAACTGTAAATTATGATTGTGAAGGTAAATTTAAAACAGTGAAGAAACTTATTCAGTTAAAGACAATGCTATTCATGAATATATTTTAAATTCCACAGACAAATAAAAACCAAAAAAAAGGTAATATTCCTACTTTAATGAAGGAAATTTAACAAAAATTACAAAAAAATCAGAAAGCATTTAGCCTTCTAGCACTTTCAAGTTAGGACAAATTGCTTTGGGCTTGTTCAGATTAGTCAAATTACTTGAAGTCAAGTAACCCACTCGACCAATACGAACCTGTTATTTACTTGGCTTGAAACATTCCTTCAAGTTTCAAGTTACAGTTGAGGTTCTTTCAATTTTTCACTTGCCTCAAATAACAGCTTGAATATGATTTCTAGTTTCATTCTTGCTGATATTGGTTCTTTAAAACATGTTGATTTTTTCTATATCTTTGTTGGCAGCAAACTGCTCTATAGACATTATTAGGTTTTTTTTTTAATGCTTCCCAATCTTCTGAAGCCAGCCAGCACTTTTAACAGAGTTGCAAATGCACCAAGGCAATTTCTTCTGCCAATTCTCTTTCTCAACCGTATTGACCATTTCAGTTTACCACAATTTTCTAAGAGTTTATTATCGAAATTCCAACCTGCACTAATTTACTTGATGCTATTTTAACATCTGTTTGATTCGAGTTGCTTGTGGGATGAACACAAGCTCAAATTCAAGTAACACGACTAACGACTAATATGAATGAGTCCTTTGGGAATGCCAAATGACAGTAGAATGCTTAGTACTTTCCTGATATTTTGTAGTTTGTGTTTCTTACCTGTATTCATGAATTTAATTAATTAAAATACTATTGTTAAATATCTACCTCACGTTTACCAGAGTTTTATTTTTACAATAAATGCACTTCATAAAAAAAAAAGATGCTTTATTGTTATTTTTCATAATTATGCCTAATAAAACACTGCCCAATGACGTCTGTTTATACAGCACTTAATGATAGTTAAAATATTTTCTAAATGAAAAGAGGCAAATTTTCTATTTCATAAGGAAAGTGAATTTCACTTGTGTTAATATAATACAGGGCACTTCAAAAAGTGTTAATGCTAATATGGAAGTAACTTACACTGGATCTGTAGTGGTAGGTTGTCCTCCATCACATCCGAAGTCACAATCTGGTTGAGGATTTCTTTAAAAAGTATGACCCTGCCATCCACAGAGGGGGCAAATGGGACACTTGTCCCCCCTGGAATCAAGTAAAATCCAAAAATTATAATCGTAAAAGTGATTAGATATATGTAACCTTTACCCTCGACCTTGTATTGCACCGATACAAAAAAGACATCTTTGTCTGTCTTTTTGTATTGATGCAATAATGTATACAGTATAATCTACTTGTGAAAAACTCCTAAAAAATTAGATAAAATAATTATTTGTCTCCAAGATTATCCTCCCTAAGAAATTTTTCATGGATGCTCATGCCTGCCACTGCGACTGTTCACCTTCTCCATATGTATTAACATTATTTTTGAAGTATCCTGTATTTTAATTTATATAAATAATATGTATTATTACCATTCATGAATACTGAACATCATAGAAATATAAAATGCAGATAATAACCATTTTATGGTGGTATTACTACACAGGAAGAATTAACATATAAATAATAATTAGATTTATTTCTTAAGTGCTTGCTAACTTCATTGTTTTTTAGAATAGAATGGCATTGTTTATTTGTACATGTAACTTTTTTCTGTATAGTAGTAGCACCATGAAATGATTATTATGCACATTTTAATACACATTGCTATAAATAACAACAATATATATATATACACATACACAAACATAAAGTTTAATACATTAATGTTAAATTTCAGAGTGCCTATAATACTTTAAATTGAGAAACAAGATTATCTTTATAATGTATAAAAATTTTAAATGCTCAACAACATAATTGAATATTAAACATGTATTAATTCATTTCTTTAAATAAAAAAACATAATTTTATTTATTTACAAGTTGATTTTATATACAATTTATACACTTTCAAATCTTTCTAGTCTTCAGATAGCACTGATGGTTGATTAGAAAGTACTTAAGCGATACATAAAATTGATTTCTATACACAACTATTTTTCTCAATAAAATTTAATTATGTGATATTGTCAGTTTTATGGGGGTTTACCCTTCTGAGGAAAGGAAAATGTTGGATCGATTGTTATTGCTTGAGAATATTTTTAAATGTTTCCCGTATGAGAGAATTCTACACGATTTAGTTAAATCATGGAAAGATTTTATTTGTTAATAAAAGCATTATAGAGAGTTTATATAAGTGTAAGGAATTGAATTTTAGCATTTTCATTAGAGTCATTGAGAATATGATCAAAGCATCATAAAATACTTTGACTTAAAATATTTTCATACATTATGCTAATTCGTTCAAGACTACTCGACTATTAAAATATGTGATGTTTTAATATTCGTTATCCTTTCTTAGACAGTTGCCATTGAATCTTTTATTTTTTTGCTATTGTTATAGATGGTGGTGCTCAAACTTTTTGATGGTTGAGAAAATCTAATACAAGTCATAGATAAACTACAAGTGTTTTGTATATTCCATAAAGTAGGTCTGTTTCTATCACTTATAAGTGGTGTTAAATATGTTTGCAGGCTAGGTTTGACTTGGGCTTCAGTTTGAGTATCACTGTTGTAGAGTATGTAGTTCTTATAAAAATGGCATGTAACTTTGTTAAAAAATAAAAGAATATGGCATTTTATTTGTCTTTGGATCATTAGTAAAGATTTTCTGGATTATAATTTGAGAGTAACTGTTAGAAAATTTGTTTTAATATCAGATTAATGTCGCCAAATTTTAAATTTATAAACTTTATAACAAATAATTTAAATATTTAATTCCTACAATGAAAATAAACAATTTTCACTTTGTAGAATTTCAATTTTTTAACTTTTAAAAAGATTTAAATTAAGATCATAAAACTGATTTACATTTAATTTTTATGTTAAAAGCCGGTTTAGAAAGAGTAGTAATTTAAAGACTGGTTACATAAAAGTACAAATGGTTGATAAAGTTTTAGAGGTGTCATTTGTAAGGACGGTCACATGGATCGGGCGATTAAGGCATTGGCCTACCACTCCAAAGGACTCAGAATTGAATCCGGTCAACCGATTCCCCAGAAATTTTTCATGGGCAGTAGATATGACAGGTTCTGATCCTCACCACCTGGCCATCCCTACCAAGATTCTTGCTGAAACCACAACTGATATGGAAAAAAAGGCTCTTCTAGTGCCCACAGGGTAAAAAGTTGTAAATATGATTCAAATTTAAATTGCATCTTTTCTCAGTAAGGTACTGTATTGTAGTGTAACTCAAAGAACTGAAAACACATGGAACGTATTGAATCATCAATAAACAGACTGTTGCCTGTATAACTTTATCAATCAGTAAAACTTTATGCAGCCATCTTTAAAACTATGTTTTTAATTTCTTATTGACTTTAAAAATTATTTTTAATGTATATAAAAACATACATATATATATACATAATTATATTCCATGCCCGATAGAGGTAGTAATTTCTAGGCAAAGAGTTACTATAAAATAGTCATCAAAATAAATGCTATAATAGGAACACTTTAGAAATTAATTATATAGTGTACTGTAATAATATATATACACGAAAATTAGAATATAAAAAAATGACCTATGTTTGACATTTGATTACATATTTTGCATACAAGCACATTTGATACATTCCCATAATCCTTATAGATTGTTGATTTAAACATTTAAAATATATAAAATTTATAATATTCACTAAGCTTGTAGTATTTAATTTAAAAAGTAATCAAAAACTAGATTCAGATTTATAAAATATGGTGGCAATTAGATCAAAGAAAATAGAATAAAATTATATCAATTTTAGGAAAGAGTATTGGGAATTTTTTTTTTTTTATTATTAATCTTTCATCAAACATTAGGAATTTTAAGAAAAATTTAAATAATATTACATTATAAAGTGTAAATATGATGAATGAATGAATGAATTTTATCATAATTTCCCTATAAATT
Source organism: Centruroides sculpturatus (assembly GCF_000671375.1). NCBI lineage: Eukaryota > Metazoa > Arthropoda > Arachnida > Scorpiones > Buthidae > Centruroides > Centruroides sculpturatus. The sequence goes on along the minus strand of NW_019385467.1, from coordinate 104,636 downwards.
CTTAATTTGTCACTTGGCATCTTCAAAACAATATTTGAATGAACAATCACTCAAATGTAATTAATGTTATACTGTATATATTTATAAAATGACAATTGTTTAATGGTTTTTTTTAATGGTTTAAATGATCACAACATTGAAAGTGTTTTGGAAGGATAGAGCAAGAAAATTATACCTCAAGTTGGCATTTTATTGCCGCAAAATGTTTTCGGATTTAAATGTTTTTGTTGGTTTTTAATGGACCTGAATGTATTTAAATAAAAGTCAGTACCTTGTCTGCATTGCTTAAACCAAACTGTTGAACAAATAATACCAGCAAACTTCATGCAAATTCTCATGTTGACCATTGAGACTTACACTGTAATTTTCTTGTAATATTTTCACCTATAACAGATCATTTAGTATCATAAATTAGCTTGTTTAAGCTTCAAATGTGTGTAATATAAACTGTAAAAGGTTTATTTTTTCAAAGAAAAAGAGTTTGTGGAGAATAGAAACACAGAAAAAGTGAAATGACTCACATAGTTTACGGTGTGTATTTTATTTTAACCTTTAGATATGTAAATACTTTGTATAATGTAATATGTAATAAGCGCACAGATTTAATTTTTTTATTACAAACATCAATTTCTCATATTTCTTTATGATATTGTATGGAAAACATATTTCAAATTGATTATAAACAATCAGAATGAGCACTAATTTGTGTATAAAATCATGTTTGTTTAATTTATTTTTAAAATAAATATATGGATAAATGAAGAGGTAGGTACAATTTGCACATTAGAGAAAAAATGTTTAAAAAAAATAAATAAATTGTTTGCTTTTATAGATTTTAAATATAGTAATTAATGGCTGTTAAATACTAGAGCATTTTTATAAGGATATTATAATTAAATAACTCATATTAATGCTGAGAGGTAATGCTGTAGATATTTTATTTTCAATAAAATATGTATAATGCTGTTGCTATAATGTTTGGATTTTGTTTTATTACTGTATTTAAAAATTATTGCCAGTTTATAAATACAGTGGAATTCGGTTTTTATAATCACTTATAATGTTATCACTAGGCTATTATCATCATCAAAATCAATCATTCCCAAAATTAAATAAAATTAGTTAAAAAATAATCCGCCTGTTATAATCAACCTTCGGTTATTGTTATCATTTGTGTTCATTATACAGCTGTAATTTCTAAAGTTTAATTTCGTGATCTATTGAGTTAACAGTTGTTTATAAGAAATGTAGCATATATAAATGTGTAATGTTGTATTTTAAGTATACAGCCGGTTATTGTTATCAAAAGTTGCAAGTCACAAAGTGATCGTAATACCACTTCCACTGTATTTATTACACATATACAGGTTCTGTTAAGAGGGCTATTTAGCCTGTGAGGACTTTAAAAGCATTTGGACACAAATTAAATTATTCATTCTATTTGCATATTTCGTGTATTGTATGTAACACGAGCCTCACTTGATCCTTGAGATACCCTCTACATACACAGGGTGATCATAATTAGAGTAAGTGTACCTAGCTCTCTGTTGAAAGAACTATTGGGCAAATATCAACGAAATTTGTTATTTCTTTTTACACCCAAAATATGTTAGAAAACGTGCACTTCACTAAAGCGACAGTGCCAAATTTCGCTCTTGCGGCAGAATTTTCGAGTGAAATTTTTTTATTACTCCAATAACTTCTATTTAAAAAAAAAAAATACATTATAACGGTAAAAATCTGTCTGATCCCACTTCAGTGGATAAAACCACTAAACACTGGTATTTGGTCGCGGGTTCGTATCCCACTAAAAGGCTGGCCATGTGGAATTTTCCGGGTTTTCTTTACGTGTCTAACACTTTAATTGAATTCATATAGAAAGATCAGTATATCAGTTCTATTAATGGAGATTTTACTCGTTGTGATTAATAATGTAAGTTTTATTTTAATAAAATCTTGTAACAGATGGCACCACACGCAATTTTAAATGCTTCTGCCGGGAAAGTTATGCAATTCGCTGCTGGATTGTTTGTATAGTTTCTACACATTTATTNAGAAAACGTGCACTTCACTAAAGCGACAGTGCCAAATTTCGCTCTTGCGGCAGAATTTTCGAGTGAAATTTTTTTATTACTCCAATAACTTCTATTTAAAAAAAAAAAAAAACATTATAACGGTAAAAATCTGTCTGATCCCACTTGAGTGGATAAAACCACTAAACACTGGTATTTGGTCGCGCGTTCGTATCCCACTAAAAGGCTGGCCATGTGGAGTTTTCCGGGTTTTCTTTACTTGTCTAACACTTTAATTGAATCCATGTAGAAAAATCAGTATATCAGTTCTATTAATGGAAATTTTACTCGTAATTAATAATGTAGTTTTATTGTAATAAAATCTCGTAACAGATGGCACCACACGCAATTTTAAATGCTTCTGCCGGGAAAGTTATGCAATTCTCTGCTGGATTGTTTGTATAGTTTCTACACATTTATTTGAATCGGGTATTTATGTTATAACAACTGTTATCGCAGAATGACCATTCTGGATACACCTGTTATCGAGTTACGCAAATAACAGCAAAATTATTCATTAACCACGTTACACCTTAACTTATACGTGACGTCGTATCACGAATATGTTGAGACGTAACGTGATGTCACTCATATATCAATAATTCGAGACCATACACTGTGTAGGCCTATGTCTTTATTTTAAACGTTGTATGCGAGAGAGAAATCTGTCCTCGTATTTTCAAAATTATTTTATAACATTGCTATTTCTATATTCATATTTATTGATTTTTTTTGCTATTTTATCCACTTTAAAAAATCGCATTCATTGTTATTATTATTATAATGCTGACTGGATGCTTTACTTTTTTTTAATTTTATGGAATTTATCCAAGATTCTAGAAAATCATGTTGCTAATTTTATTCCAGTTTAATAACACTAAAAACAAATTAATACTTTTAAAAGTCCCCTGTATATCATACTTTTCCTGTTAGCAATAGAGTCATGCCAGTTATCTATCTAACACCTTTTTGAATTAAAATAACGTACGTAACTTTCTGTCCATACCGGAAGTTCCTATCTAATTAATAGGGGCCTCCTGCTCCTATCTTTCCATATCTTGTCTCGAATTTTATCTATTTAACTTCGTTCTAAAGAAGGACAGAAGTGGGAATTTATAGGTCTACAATTTTTAAACTGATTAAATTAGTACCTAATTAACAGTATTTAGTGCCTTTATTACATCTGTAATGTCTCCATCATACAGTTTGTCTCTAAAACAATAGATTCTGTTTATAGGATCAGTCTTGAAGATTCATATTTCATAACCAGGAAGCCTTTATTGACCTCATCTCAGTTATAATCCTAGNACTATTATTATTAAATGCTAAGTAAATTGGCTCTAGAGGTAGATGTTAGATTCCATCTCTTGCATAATTTAATAATTATAATAAAATTAATATTGTAATAATTAATTTAAAAAGTTTCAGAAGAAAAGAATCGACCTGAAGTGGGACTCAAACCCACACAATCCCAGTAGTGTAACTGGCAATGCAGTAAGCAGAAGTTGTGGATTCGAGTACCTCTTTGAGGTGTTTCTTTTCTTCTGGAATGAAATCTGGAGTGCCTAATGCCTACCTCTTGTCCCAAATTCCTTAGCATTTAATTAATAATAGTAGTAATAATGTAGCCTGATATAATTTGGCAATTGTTTGGCTTTAATATGTAACTATCAGGTTTGTGATGTTTATATTTCCTGATCTATCTTTACAGTTTGTCTAAGACTTTTTGAATTACCCTGTTTAGTGAAATGCATTTATACATCTTTATCATTTATATGTTGTTTTACATTTTTCTGAAGCATTCCTATTCCTTTCAATAGTGAAATATTCTGTTTGTGTTACTAAATTCATTAAAGAATTTCATTTCTTCCTAAATGTTATGATATAAATAGATATCACAACATTCAAAAATGTATTCAGAATTTCCAGAACACATTCTTTGTTCTTTTCTCATACCTCTCTCTCTTCATATTTTGAGAATTAAATGGCATAAAACTCACCTCATTAAGAGCATATTTCTTGGAGAGGATGAATGAATTGCAGATTATTGGTTAATGGTCACAAAGTGATCACAATGTAAAGTTGATGTTTTGCATAGCCTGTAGCAGGAAAAGTAGTGGACAGTATACCATATGTTACTGGTTGTATTTAAGTCTTGAATAGACAAAAATCACTTTGGAATTTGTTGCTGTTAATCAGATAAATGAATTATGTCTGTTGACTACTCATTACAACTTCAAAAAAAGACACACAATAAATTAGTATTGTATTTTTTATAATAAAAATATAAAATGAATTTAGAATCCAAGCAGGAATAACATTTAAATATTTGAGAAAAACACACCTTTGAATATAATTCTGGTCTTGATAATCTTCTGAAAAATGCTTTCGATTCCTTTGATAAGCCTGCTTCAGGTCTATCAAAGATTTTAAGTGACTTGAAGCCAAAAATGTTTATTGGAAAGATAAACAAGACCAGAATTATACTCAAAAGTGTATTTTTTCAAGTATATAAAATGAAAGATAAACTTTTATTTTCAATTTTAGGAATTTAAAGACTATATTTTTTTGAGTCTAATAATAAATATTTGTGTGGTTATTTGGAGACAATTGGCTCACATGAAATGTCTCCTTACTACACCAAATGGTATAGACTTATACTTTAGTGATTGCCGGATTTTTTAGTACAACAGTCTTTATAGGTCATTATGCCAAAAAACAATAAATAATGTCATTGTCAAGTAAATTTTAATGGGTAAAGGCAGTCAAGGTTGGTGTTTAGCCACACTATTCCCATCTTTTTATGTTGTGAATCAATTAAGATTATATACATTTTCTGTCCTGAAACATTCTTATAGCATATATCGGTGGTGCCCAAACTGTATTATTAACTTACTGTTATAAGTAACTTCATTGAAAAATTAATACCGTAAAAATAAAATAAGTATTAATTGTGCTTTTAAATAGACAAAATTTTAGTTAATTTTTGGCAAGCAATATGCTATCATCTTTGTGTTTATCGTTTAATTCTTTAAAGTGATAACTATACTTATTAACTTGAATTAATATAAAGAAAATTTTCTTATCTGTAACAAGTTGTCATTATGACAAATGAGAACTAATTTACACTTGTCACACAACTTCCAATGTGCTGAGTTTTCAAACAGCTCCTGGCTTTGGCCTTTGGTACATGTTAATCCAGTCCACAAATATATTTGACACATCACTTATAAATGATAGAAATGAGCCTACTTTTTGTATATTTGGAATATATATAAAATAGAACATACTTAGAACATATAGAAGCCCAGTAGAAATATAATTCTATCTTGTTGTTTCACCTGAAAGGTCCTTCAAACAAAGCTGAAAACATTTATGTTTGAAAATTCATTTGCAGATGTTGGAAGTTATGTGGTAAGTATAATTAGTTGGTATGTAAAGTTCTAGCTTCTGTGATGTTTCTATGATGAATGCCGCAGGACAATTTTAGTCTGGGAGCCACAGTTTGAGCACCATTAGCTTATATCATAAGGATGTGATTACTTTTATATTTGTGATTATTTAAATACAATGCAATTTTCATTTCCTAATGTAGAAATCATGAGGCAACATTGCTGCTGTTGGCAAAAATAAATGAAATTTGTTCTCAGAAAATTCTTGCAGATTTTTAATATAATTAAATAATAGTTATTAATCAATTTAACCTAATATTTATAATTAGATTTTTAATTACATCTCATCTGAAAAGTAAAAACTTCTGTTTACACAATTTTATTCCAAGTGTGATAAGATTAATGACAATGTATTATATTCTTGCATTATAAAAAACTCAGAAGATAAAAACTGTATTGTAACTAGCTTTTAATTCAGTGAAGAATACACTTTACCTGGAAAAAATTTAATTATGAGACATAAGTAATTTAAGATTTATAATTAGAAGTTAACATTAATATATGAAACATAATGGACATAAATCATCCTTTTTTATGTAGCCAAGGATTGGCTACATTAAGAAGGCTAATTTTACAGACTTATCATACCAAGATGTGATAAGTTTGTAAAATTAGTCAACCTCAGGCTACGTTAAGAAGAATTACTTCAGGCTAGAAACAAGAGTCTTTACAAGGACATAAATCAGAATACACATTTCAAGAAATCAGTTGATTGTGAAGATCAGTGTTGTTTATACAGTTTATTATCATCATCATACAGTTGTTTACAAAATTAAAAAGTTATAAAATACTAACACAGTTAAATCTACCCTCTAGTATCATCTGATACTTTCATTTGCAGATGTTTATTCCCTTGAACTCTCGGAAAGGTTGCAGGTAAAAATAACAAAAGTCTCGGAGTTTAACATACATTTATTCTATTTTTTGTATTTGTACAATATCTGGTACTACTGAATAATATTCTCTTTTGTTAGTCTTTGTTCAGAATTTAAAATCCAAATTATCTTGTTTAATAAAAGTAAATTTTCTTTTCCGTTGGGTTATTTCATTGATGAATGCGTAGAAATTAATTCTGACGGTATATGAGGGCATTCAGATAGTTCCCAGAAAATGTAAATAAAAAGGCAGCAAATTGAATTTAGTGTTTTATTTTTCAACGTTAAGTTAGAACATTTTTGTGTATGATGTAACCCCCCTTCTAAGCCCTTCCAGTAGAAATCAGTGTTCTTTGATTCTTGCCGCTGCACTACAAAACACTTCTCTAAATCTATCAACCACCAGTAAATGTCTTTAACATTTTATTTTTAAATTTGGTAATAAAAAAGTCTGATGGGGCTAGAATTGAATATCTGATAAAACAAGTCTCGATGAGTTTATGCTTGCATCAGTTATAAATACAGCATTGTGTTTATGAATAATAACTGCTTTCCAGGAACTTTTTGAATGCTTCACATATTGCTAAATATTCCTAAACCATCAAAATCTTAATAAAGGCAGACCAGTGCACAAGAGGCTGCTATTGATTTATTTCTTAAATTTTTCATAAAGAAACAATTATATTTTCTTTGATAGTTGTATTGAATTTTCATTATTTTTTGAATTATTGTTGTATTGAGTTTTTGCAGTAAATATCAAATCAGAAACTCAAATTATTGTAAATAATAAAGTCATCGAAGCTGCGTAAGATTTAAATTATTAGAGATACTACCAGCGTGTTTCTTCGGCTTCAAAATTAAATTGCTGATGAACTTTATAAGCTAATTATATATAATAAAACATAAGCAAACCTTTCTATGCAGTTGTGATATTCAGTTCTCAATTAAGAATCAAAACTTAAAACATTTATTAATATTTCCTATTATATTTGTATTGACAGATTTATTTTCATATATAATTTACTACTAGAATGAACTGAAAATTAAAACTGTTTTAAATTTACCTTCATAGTTATAACTGTAAATTATGATTGTGAAGGTAAATTTAAAACAGTGAAGAAACTTATTCAGTTAAAGACAATGCTATTCATGAATATATTTTAAATTCCACAGACAAATAAAAACCAAAAAAAAGGTAATATTCCTACTTTAATGAAGGAAATTTAACAAAAATTACAAAAAAATCAGAAAGCATTTAGCCTTCTAGCACTTTCAAGTTAGGACAAATTGCTTTGGGCTTGTTCAGATTAGTCAAATTACTTGAAGTCAAGTAACCCACTCGACCAATACGAACCTGTTATTTACTTGGCTTGAAACATTCCTTCAAGTTTCAAGTTACAGTTGAGGTTCTTTCAATTTTTCACTTGCCTCAAATAACAGCTTGAATATGATTTCTAGTTTCATTCTTGCTGATATTGGTTCTTTAAAACATGTTGATTTTTTCTATATCTTTGTTGGCAGCAAACTGCTCTATAGACATTATTAGGTTTTTTTTTTAATGCTTCCCAATCTTCTGAAGCCAGCCAGCACTTTTAACAGAGTTGCAAATGCACCAAGGCAATTTCTTCTGCCAATTCTCTTTCTCAACCGTATTGACCATTTCAGTTTACCACAATTTTCTAAGAGTTTATTATCGAAATTCCAACCTGCACTAATTTACTTGATGCTATTTTAACATCTGTTTGATTCGAGTTGCTTGTGGGATGAACACAAGCTCAAATTCAAGTAACACGACTAACGACTAATATGAATGAGTCCTTTGGGAATGCCAAATGACAGTAGAATGCTTAGTACTTTCCTGATATTTTGTAGTTTGTGTTTCTTACCTGTATTCATGAATTTAATTAATTAAAATACTATTGTTAAATATCTACCTCACGTTTACCAGAGTTTTATTTTTACAATAAATGCACTTCATAAAAAAAAAAGATGCTTTATTGTTATTTTTCATAATTATGCCTAATAAAACACTGCCCAATGACGTCTGTTTATACAGCACTTAATGATAGTTAAAATATTTTCTAAATGAAAAGAGGCAAATTTTCTATTTCATAAGGAAAGTGAATTTCACTTGTGTTAATATAATACAGGGCACTTCAAAAAGTGTTAATGCTAATATGGAAGTAACTTACACTGGATCTGTAGTGGTAGGTTGTCCTCCATCACATCCGAAGTCACAATCTGGTTGAGGATTTCTTTAAAAAGTATGACCCTGCCATCCACAGAGGGGGCAAATGGGACACTTGTCCCCCCTGGAATCAAGTAAAATCCAAAAATTATAATCGTAAAAGTGATTAGATATATGTAACCTTTACCCTCGACCTTGTATTGCACCGATACAAAAAAGACATCTTTGTCTGTCTTTTTGTATTGATGCAATAATGTATACAGTATAATCTACTTGTGAAAAACTCCTAAAAAATTAGATAAAATAATTATTTGTCTCCAAGATTATCCTCCCTAAGAAATTTTTCATGGATGCTCATGCCTGCCACTGCGACTGTTCACCTTCTCCATATGTATTAACATTATTTTTGAAGTATCCTGTATTTTAATTTATATAAATAATATGTATTATTACCATTCATGAATACTGAACATCATAGAAATATAAAATGCAGATAATAACCATTTTATGGTGGTATTACTACACAGGAAGAATTAACATATAAATAATAATTAGATTTATTTCTTAAGTGCTTGCTAACTTCATTGTTTTTTAGAATAGAATGGCATTGTTTATTTGTACATGTAACTTTTTTCTGTATAGTAGTAGCACCATGAAATGATTATTATGCACATTTTAATACACATTGCTATAAATAACAACAATATATATATATACACATACACAAACATAAAGTTTAATACATTAATGTTAAATTTCAGAGTGCCTATAATACTTTAAATTGAGAAACAAGATTATCTTTATAATGTATAAAAATTTTAAATGCTCAACAACATAATTGAATATTAAACATGTATTAATTCATTTCTTTAAATAAAAAAACATAATTTTATTTATTTACAAGTTGATTTTATATACAATTTATACACTTTCAAATCTTTCTAGTCTTCAGATAGCACTGATGGTTGATTAGAAAGTACTTAAGCGATACATAAAATTGATTTCTATACACAACTATTTTTCTCAATAAAATTTAATTATGTGATATTGTCAGTTTTATGGGGGTTTACCCTTCTGAGGAAAGGAAAATGTTGGATCGATTGTTATTGCTTGAGAATATTTTTAAATGTTTCCCGTATGAGAGAATTCTACACGATTTAGTTAAATCATGGAAAGATTTTATTTGTTAATAAAAGCATTATAGAGAGTTTATATAAGTGTAAGGAATTGAATTTTAGCATTTTCATTAGAGTCATTGAGAATATGATCAAAGCATCATAAAATACTTTGACTTAAAATATTTTCATACATTATGCTAATTCGTTCAAGACTACTCGACTATTAAAATATGTGATGTTTTAATATTCGTTATCCTTTCTTAGACAGTTGCCATTGAATCTTTTATTTTTTTGCTATTGTTATAGATGGTGGTGCTCAAACTTTTTGATGGTTGAGAAAATCTAATACAAGTCATAGATAAACTACAAGTGTTTTGTATATTCCATAAAGTAGGTCTGTTTCTATCACTTATAAGTGGTGTTAAATATGTTTGCAGGCTAGGTTTGACTTGGGCTTCAGTTTGAGTATCACTGTTGTAGAGTATGTAGTTCTTATAAAAATGGCATGTAACTTTGTTAAAAAATAAAAGAATATGGCATTTTATTTGTCTTTGGATCATTAGTAAAGATTTTCTGGATTATAATTTGAGAGTAACTGTTAGAAAATTTGTTTTAATATCAGATTAATGTCGCCAAATTTTAAATTTATAAACTTTATAACAAATAATTTAAATATTTAATTCCTACAATGAAAATAAACAATTTTCACTTTGTAGAATTTCAATTTTTTAACTTTTAAAAAGATTTAAATTAAGATCATAAAACTGATTTACATTTAATTTTTATGTTAAAAGCCGGTTTAGAAAGAGTAGTAATTTAAAGACTGGTTACATAAAAGTACAAATGGTTGATAAAGTTTTAGAGGTGTCATTTGTAAGGACGGTCACATGGATCGGGCGATTAAGGCATTGGCCTACCACTCCAAAGGACTCAGAATTGAATCCGGTCAACCGATTCCCCAGAAATTTTTCATGGGCAGTAGATATGACAGGTTCTGATCCTCACCACCTGGCCATCCCTACCAAGATTCTTGCTGAAACCACAACTGATATGGAAAAAAAGGCTCTTCTAGTGCCCACAGGGTAAAAAGTTGTAAATATGATTCAAATTTAAATTGCATCTTTTCTCAGTAAGGTACTGTATTGTAGTGTAACTCAAAGAACTGAAAACACATGGAACGTATTGAATCATCAATAAACAGACTGTTGCCTGTATAACTTTATCAATCAGTAAAACTTTATGCAGCCATCTTTAAAACTATGTTTTTAATTTCTTATTGACTTTAAAAATTATTTTTAATGTATATAAAAACATACATATATATATACATAATTATATTCCATGCCCGATAGAGGTAGTAATTTCTAGGCAAAGAGTTACTATAAAATAGTCATCAAAATAAATGCTATAATAGGAACACTTTAGAAATTAATTATATAGTGTACTGTAATAATATATATACACGAAAATTAGAATATAAAAAAATGACCTATGTTTGACATTTGATTACATATTTTGCATACAAGCACATTTGATACATTCCCATAATCCTTATAGATTGTTGATTTAAACATTTAAAATATATAAAATTTATAATATTCACTAAGCTTGTAGTATTTAATTTAAAAAGTAATCAAAAACTAGATTCAGATTTATAAAATATGGTGGCAATTAGATCAAAGAAAATAGAATAAAATTATATCAATTTTAGGAAAGAGTATTGGGAATTTTTTTTTTTTTATTATTAATCTTTCATCAAACATTAGGAATTTTAAGAAAAATTTAAATAATATTACATTATAAAGTGTAAATATGATGAATGAATGAATGAATTTTATCATAATTTCCCTATAAATTCTTAATTTGTCACTTGGCATCTTCAAAACAATATTTGAATGAACAATCACTCAAATGTAATTAATGTTATACTGTATATATTTATAAAATGACAATTGTTTAATGGTTTTTTTTAATGGTTTAAATGATCACAACATTGAAAGTGTTTTGGAAGGATAGAGCAAGAAAATTATACCTCAAGTTGGCATTTTATTGCCGCAAAATGTTTTCGGATTTAAATGTTTTTGTTGGTTTTTAATGGACCTGAATGTATTTAAATAAAAGTCAGTACCTTGTCTGCATTGCTTAAACCAAACTGTTGAACAAATAATACCAGCAAACTTCATGCAAATTCTCATGTTGACCATTGAGACTTACACTGTAATTTTCTTGTAATATTTTCACCTATAACAGATCATTTAGTATCATAAATTAGCTTGTTTAAGCTTCAAATGTGTGTAATATAAACTGTAAAAGGTTTATTTTTTCAAAGAAAAAGAGTTTGTGGAGAATAGAAACACAGAAAAAGTGAAATGACTCACATAGTTTACGGTGTGTATTTTATTTTAACCTTTAGATATGTAAATACTTTGTATAATGTAATATGTAATAAGCGCACAGATTTAATTTTTTTATTACAAACATCAATTTCTCATATTTCTTTATGATATTGTATGGAAAACATATTTCAAATTGATTATAAACAATCAGAATGAGCACTAATTTGTGTATAAAATCATGTTTGTTTAATTTATTTTTAAAATAAATATATGGATAAATGAAGAGGTAGGTACAATTTGCACATTAGAGAAAAAATGTTTAAAAAAAATAAATAAATTGTTTGCTTTTATAGATTTTAAATATAGTAATTAATGGCTGTTAAATACTAGAGCATTTTTATAAGGATATTATAATTAAATAACTCATGTTAATGCTGAGAGGTAATGCTGTAGATATTTTATTTTCAATAAAATATGTATAATGCTGTTGCTATAATGTTTGGATTTTGTTTTATTACTGTATTTAAAAATTATTGCCAGTTTATAAATACAGTGGAATTCGGTTTTTATAATCACTTATAATGTTATCACTAGGCTATTATCATCATCAAAATCAATCATTCCCAAAATTAAATAAAATTAGTTAAAAAATAATCCGCCTGTTATAATCAACCTTCGGTTATTGTTATCATTTGTGTTCATTATACAGCTGTAATTTCTAAAGTTTAATTTCGTGATCTATTGAGTTAACAGTTGTTTATAAGAAATGTAGCATATATAAATGTGTAATGTTGTATTTTAAGTATACAGCCGGTTATTGTTATCAAAAGTTGCAAGTCACAAAGTGATCGTAATACCACTTCCACTGTATTTATTACACATATACAGGTTCTGTTAAGAGGGCTATTTAGCCTGTGAGGACTTTAAAAGCATTTGGACACAAATTAAATTATTCATTCTATTTGCATATTTCGTGTATTGTATGTAACACGAGCCTCACTTGATCCTTGAGATACCCTCTACATACACAGGGTGATCATAATTAGAGTAAGTGTACCTAGCTCTCTGTTGAAAGAACTATTGGGCAAATATCAACGAAATTTGTTATTTCTTTTTACACCCAAAATATGTTAGAAAACGTGCACTTCACTAAAGCGACAGTGCCAAATTTCGCTCTTGCGGCAGAATTTTCGAGTGAAATTTTTTTATTACTCCAATAACTTCTATTTAAAAAAAAAAAAAAACATTATAACGGTAAAAATCTGTCTGATCCCACTTGAGTGGATAAAACCACTAAACACTGGTATTTGGTCGCGCGTTCGTATCCCACTAAAAGGCTGGCCATGTGGAGTTTTCCGGGTTTTCTTTACTTGTCTAACACTTTAATTGAATCCATGTAGAAAAATCAGTATATCAGTTCTATTAATGGAAATTTTACTCGTAATTAATAATGTAGTTTTATTGTAATAAAATCTCGTAACAGATGGCACCACACGCAATTTTAAATGCTTCTGCCGGGAAAGTTATGCAATTCTCTGCTGGATTGTTTGTATAGTTTCTACACATTTATTTGAATCGGGTATTTATGTTATAACAACTGTTATCGCAGAATGACCATTCTGGATACACCTGTTATCGAGTTACGCAAATAACAGCAAAATTATTCATTAACCACGTTACACCTTAACTTATACGTGACGTCGTATCACGAATATGTTGAGACGTAACGTGATGTCACTCATATATCAATAATTCGAGACCATACACTGTGTAGGCCTATGTCTTTATTTTAAACGTTGTATGCGAGAGAGAAATCTGTCCTCGTATTTTCAAAATTATTTTATAACATTGCTATTTCTATATTCATATTTATTGATTTTTTTTGCTATTTTATCCACTTTAAAAAATCGCATTCATTGTTATTATTATTATAATGCTGACTGGATGCTTTACTTTTTTTTAATTTTATGGAATTTATCCAAGATTCTAGAAAATCATGTTGCTAATTTTATTCCAGTTTAATAACACTAAAAACAAATTAATACTTTTAAAAGTCCCCTGTATATCATACTTTTCCTGTTAGCAATAGAGTCATGCCAGTTATCTATCTAACACCTTTTTGAATTAAAATAACGTACGTAACTTTCTGTCCATACCGGAAGTTCCTATCTAATTAATAGGGGCCTCCTGCTCCTATCTTTCCATATCTTGTCTCGAATTTTATCTATTTAACTTCGTTCTAAAGAAGGACAGAAGTGGGAATTTATAGGTCTACAATTTTTAAACTGATTAAATTAGTACCTAATTAACAGTATTTAGTGCCTTTATTACATCTGTAATGTCTCCATCATACAGTTTGTCTCTAAAACAATAGATTCTGTTTATAGGATCAGTCTTGAAGATTCATATTTCATAACCAGGAAGCCTTTATTGACCTCATCTCAGTTATAATCCTAGTACTTAGAAAAGGATCTTTTACACAAGCAATTAAACTAATGGGATTCTAAACTAATTTAGATTCAAACCCTCTATTTTAATCATTATCTTGTTTTATATTTTATAAACTTAATAATAAATTGTTAATTAAAAAAAATAATTTATTTAAATATCTTCCATGCTTAAAATGTATCTATGAAAAACAAAATAATAATCAATGTAGAGTCACTAGTCTATATTTATTGTGTAATCAATAATAAACATGTATTATTTTCTATTTTTATAAATATAAATTCAATAAAACTTGTGAATAAATTAATTTTAATGTTAATTTTTTTATAGAAATTATTATAAAATTTCCCTAATTTAAATTATAAAAATTATTTTATGACTTTTTTCTTACAATTGTTTTTGTACTGTACAGTACATACATACAAGCTTTTTTTTAAATATAAGAATATATATTTAATTATAAATTTGCTTTTAAATTACTAATTAACAATATTGAATTATTATTATTATTAGTATAAAGTATGCCTTTATTGGCTCTGTAAACACTTTCATCATATAATTTCGATTGTCTCCAAAACAATAGATTCTGTACATTGCTACTCCACGTGACTGAGTAGTGTTTGTGTTACGGATAATTTGTTATAGTTTCGTTACTATAGCGACCCGGTGATGTATACAATATCAAGCACAGCATAGCATTCCTATCGTCGCTTCTACTAGCATCAAATATGTCTGACGAAGAGTATGACTGGGTATTCGAATCCTTAGTTGGATTCCTTAAAGGACCCGTTTGGAATGCACCAATAATGACTTTTATTGAAGAAAAGTCTGTAGGTGAGTACATTTTATGCAAATAATTAACATAAATTTCAAAAAAAATCTTTATTTCTCATCATGTAAATTATCGTCTCCTACGATTTCAATGTATTATTATTAACACAAATAATTTTTAAATCGTTAAATTTACCGAGGAAATCGATTTAATTGTACTTCAGAAAATCGATTAATTCCTCTTTAAATTTTCATGTCCATAACTCGAATTTTAAGTATAAATTTAGTAATAATAGGCTTATAAATTCTTCATTATTAATGATGTTTATAGTTACTATTTGGCAATTTTATAAACTATACTCCAATTAAAGTATATTTGTTGTGATGATTTGTTATAATTGTTGTTAAAAAAATGAATTTTGAGCATTTATTAAGTGTAACTGGCTATAAAACTTAAAAACTTGAACAGGATCTCTTAGACTTCTGCGTTACAACATGAGAGAAGCCTTTCCTCTTCTATCAAATAATAATGGGAAATATGTATAAACTGTCTTTAGAATGGAACGAGGTCCCTCCTAATGTGAGGCCCCCTAAGCTGTGAATTGCTTAGCTTAATAGGCCTATATAAATCCATATACGGTCGTTTTTATTGTTATTTCAACAAAAATTTACTCGGAGTCGTTCATAAGTTATGTAACGCTATTTTTATGCTTTATACAACGCTCCGTAGCTTCCGAAATTACGTAACGCATCTCCTCGATTATCTTAGATGTGCGAAGGAGTAACACACAACACGGAGTGTCGAACGTTACATTATTTTGCTAATTACAGTACAAAGAGTAATATAAACAGTACGGTTCGCTATACAACACTCCAGAAACACAAGTGAATCATTTTGTTACCCGTGTTTCAGAAGTAAGTAACGTTTTTGTAAACACCCCATCCCGTTGTAACGCATCGTAACGATTACCTACGTGCCCACTCTCTCATATCTACGTTACGTAACTTATGGAAATCTTCCCAATAGAAAATAATGTCTACTGTTTAACGTGCATTTAACTTTATTCCTCTGTTACACAGTTACGTAATGGTTAATAACAATCGGAATTTTATAAATATTTTAATCTAAAGTAGTAATTATACGTCAAGGATTATTTAAATTAATTAAAATGGAAGGGAGAAAAGTAAAAACGATCTTCTCTGAAGTATATTTCAACCCACCTGTGGCTGGGTGGATAAAATCACTGAAGAGTGGTCGTGGGTTCGCACCTGACTAACATGAAGTTTTCCACATTTTCTTTACGTATCTAACATCTGAATAGGGGTCAGTTTTCATAGATTTTCCAAGCTTTTTTCACGTGTATAACACCTGAATAAGAGCTATTTTCTATAGACTTTTTCGGGTTTTCTTCATGTTCCTAATACGTAAATAGGGGTCAATTCTTATCGATTTTTCAGCTTTTTTCACGTGTCTAACACCTGATTAGAGGTCAATTCCCATAGAAATTCCTCCCAGGAGGCACCTATCCTTGGCAGATCGCCCATGCGTTGCATTGTTTCCCATCAATTCAATCCAACTATACCCCATGTTGGAATAAAATCTTAACGACGATATCATTTTTTTTTCATTTGTCACCATTTTAAGGTAATTTTAATAATTTCGACCATTTAGTTTAGTGTTTTTAAACATTTTTTCATCGTTAATATATTAAAGGAACCGTTTAGAATTCATTTACAATATTCTGTTATAGAGTAATCGATAATGTAGATGAGAAATGAGCAGTTAATAGAAGATATTAATTAATTGTATAGAGGATATTAATTAACCCATGTTAATTTCCGTTAATGGATAGAAAATGTTTAACACTCATTCTTTTTCCTTACAGTTTTCGAACCTGACATGGATATTCCAGAAGAGTATCCGAAAATCTACGAAGAATATAAAAATATGGTAAATTTCTTANATTCGAAAACTTCAGGGAATTTTTTGCGGGTGGTCCATTCCCAGACATGTTGGACTCTGTCCCCGGTTGTCCGGCCAACTGCAACAGGTACGATAAAAAAACCCTCTTAGTGTCTACAGCAGCACAGAGTCAAAAATAATAAATCTTCTGTTCTATTTCAAAAAAATATAGAAGACTTTTAAATTAAATTAATTTTTATTCATTTAATGTGCAGAAGGTTAAATGCTTTTATTTAACCTGCTTTGCATCATGTCCTCAAATTTCATTCTTCTAATTAAGATAGTTATCCTCTTAGTGTCTACAGCAGCACAGAGTCAAAAATAATAAATCTTCTGTTCTATTTCAAAAAAATATAGAAGACTTTTAAGTTAAATTAATTTTTATTCATTAAAAAAAATTAAATTTTAGGTAGATTTCATGTTGGGTAGCCACATGGAAGACCTGGGCATAACTGCCGAACAATTCGATAATGCATGTGGAAAATCAAATAAAAATATCCATTCGCAGTTTCATCAGGTAAGTAACTGCAATAATAATTTAACCAGTTTGAATTATAAGCAATTTTTAAAATAATTTATCAAGAATTGGGCTGATTATATTACGTTTGAACTTCTTAAGCACTTGGAGTTTTCCGGGTTTTCTTCACATGTCTAAGCATCTAAATAGTGGCCGAGTGGATTAAAACAATTGAACACTTGTGAAGAAAACTCCCGGCCGTGTGGAGTTTTCTTCATAAGGAGACTATATATTGGTTAATTAAAATAATATAAACCCACAAAAAATGATAGTGTATATTATTTTAACGCCATCAGCGGCTGGAGTGTGTCAGCCTTTAATATGATAGCAGCGGCGTAATTAGGGGGGGGGACGAAGGAGGGCACGTGCCCGATCTCTGGGCACCAAAATGAACCTGTAGAAATTTATTTGTAGTTAACGTTGAAACGGGCTCCAGGTATGGGTTTTGTCTCGGATGCAAAAACTGTTCGGTATGATACAAGTGCTTTTGTAGTGTTTCTGCGATTGACAATTGAATTCTTCTAACTGAATCGTATCATATAAATGGAACGTTGGCATTATGTTTTAGTGCTTCTCTGGATCTTGTACACGAGTCGAATGATTTTGTTGACCTTTTCTAGCTGGGATTGGTAATTATTGAATTTAGTATTAATTCCAGTAAGTAATTTTTTAGTACGTTTTTTAAGGGGGAACAGAGAACAGTTATAGCTTTCTTCATATATAAAAATGTTACTTATTACTTTAATTATGTTACTCTGTTTGATTGAATATTTTTATGTCAAAT
Source organism: Centruroides sculpturatus (assembly GCF_000671375.1). Taxonomy (NCBI): domain Eukaryota; kingdom Metazoa; phylum Arthropoda; class Arachnida; order Scorpiones; family Buthidae; genus Centruroides; species Centruroides sculpturatus. The sequence continues at coordinate 86,112 of NW_019385467.1, read as the reverse complement.
CCAAATTGGGATAATGCCAAATAATTATATGATAAAACGACGATTGTCGAATTATAATAGGCAAGAATGCGTTTAACGATATTATTGATGTTTTGGATACTAATATACAGTAAAACCTGTGTAAGCCGGAATCGCACAGTACTGAATGGTTTGGCAGGTTTCCATTTTGAATAGTTTTATCTAAACATAGAAAATCGTTCCGTACCAAAGAATTTTTTCCGTTTAGGCAAGTTTCCGTTTTATTCGAATAGAATGGAAACCTGTTAAAACCGGAAACAAACATTAGGTACCGTGAGATTCCGAATTACGCAGGTTTTCCTGTATTGTTAAAGGACTCGTCAAAAATATCGTGGAAAATATATAGAAAATACAATAATCGAATTAATTTTTCTTAATTTTTTAGAGTCTGTTCGAACAAATTTGGGCAGCAAACGATTACGAAATATTCAAAAGAATGATGACTAAAAAGAATATCGAATTGCAATTGCAAGCTTTAGAGGTTTTGGCTCAGAAGTATGGATTGCTACCCGAATCTTTGTTACCACCAGAGGATCAACCATCTGATGAAGAAAAGGCCGTCATGAGAGAAGTCATTAAGTAAGATTATATTATTAAATTATATAATAAATATTTTTTGGGGTATATATATATATATATATATTTTACAAATTGGCCATGGCAGGAAAACTGTAAGAGATGCGGAAAATGAAAAGGAAATCGAAGAAAGAGAAAATATGGAATTGGAATTGGCAATTCAAGCAACGATGGCCGAAAAAGCGCGACTCGAAGCAGAAGCTCAAAAAGAGAAAGAATTATTAGAGAAGGTGCGAATTTAATTTATATATATATGGCTGTAAGTTCGGAGTTAGATAGATAACCGGAAAAGTATGTTGTAAAGAGACTAATAAAATCGAGAGCATATATTTTATATTAAATAAATTAAAAATATGATTAAAAATTACAGCCTGATGNTTGCAAGTTTACAGGAGAAGCAAAAAAAAACTTTTAAAAATTGACAATTTGAAGTAGCATTTTAATGCAAAAAAAAGCGTTTCTACGTGTTTAAAATCAAAATTTAAGTCCACTGAATTTTGTCGAAATACCTACATGTAAAATTATAGTTTCTAAATTTTTTTTTATTATTAATCTTTCATCAAACATTAGGAATTTTAAGAAAAATTTAAATAATATTACATTATAAAGTGTAAATATGATGAATGAATGAATGAATTTTATCATAATTTCCCTATAAATTCTTAATTTGTCACTTGGCATCTTCAAAACAATATTTGAATGAACAATCACTCAAATGTAATTAATGTTATACTGTATATATTTATAAAATGACAATTGTTTAATGGTTTTTTTTAATGGTTTAAATGATCACAACATTGAAAGTGTTTTGGAAGGATAGAGCAAGAAAATTATACCTCAAGTTGGCATTTTATTGCCGCAAAATGTTTTCGGATTTAAATGTTTTTGTTGGTTTTTAATGGACCTGAATGTATTTAAATAAAAGTCAGTACCTTGTCTGCATTGCTTAAACCAAACTGTTGAACAAATAATACCAGCAAACTTCATGCAAATTCTCATGTTGACCATTGAGACTTACACTGTAATTTTCTTGTAATATTTTCACCTATAACAGATCATTTAGTATCATAAATTAGCTTGTTTAAGCTTCAAATGTGTGTAATATAAACTGTAAAAGGTTTATTTTTTCAAAGAAAAAGAGTTTGTGGAGAATAGAAACACAGAAAAAGTGAAATGACTCACATAGTTTACGGTGTGTATTTTATTTTAACCTTTAGATATGTAAATACTTTGTATAATGTAATATGTAATAAGCGCACAGATTTAATTTTTTTATTACAAACATCAATTTCTCATATTTCTTTATGATATTGTATGGAAAACATATTTCAAATTGATTATAAACAATCAGAATGAGCACTAATTTGTGTATAAAATCATGTTTGTTTAATTTATTTTTAAAATAAATATATGGATAAATGAAGAGGTAGGTACAATTTGCACATTAGAGAAAAAATGTTTAAAAAAAATAAATAAATTGTTTGCTTTTATAGATTTTAAATATAGTAATTAATGGCTGTTAAATACTAGAGCATTTTTATAAGGATATTATAATTAAATAACTCATGTTAATGCTGAGAGGTAATGCTGTAGATATTTTATTTTCAATAAAATATGTATAATGCTGTTGCTATAATGTTTGGATTTTGTTTTATTACTGTATTTAAAAATTATTGCCAGTTTATAAATACAGTGGAATTCGGTTTTTATAATCACTTATAATGTTATCACTAGGCTATTATCATCATCAAAATCAATCATTCCCAAAATTAAATAAAATTAGTTAAAAAATAATCCGCCTGTTATAATCAACCTTCGGTTATTGTTATCATTTGTGTTCATTATACAGCTGTAATTTCTAAAGTTTAATTTCGTGATCTATTGAGTTAACAGTTGTTTATAAGAAATGTAGCATATATAAATGTGTAATGTTGTATTTTAAGTATACAGCCGGTTATTGTTATCAAAAGTTGCAAGTCACAAAGTGATCGTAATACCACTTCCACTGTATTTATTACACATATACAGGTTCTGTTAAGAGGGCTATTTAGCCTGTGAGGACTTTAAAAGCATTTGGACACAAATTAAATTATTCATTCTATTTGCATATTTCGTGTATTGTATGTAACACGAGCCTCACTTGATCCTTGAGATACCCTCTACATACACAGGGTGATCATAATTAGAGTAAGTGTACCTAGCTCTCTGTTGAAAGAACTATTGGGCAAATATCAACGAAATTTGTTATTTCTTTTTACACCCAAAATATGTTAGAAAACGTGCACTTCACTAAAGCGACAGTGCCAAATTTCGCTCTTGCGGCAGAATTTTCGAGTGAAATTTTTTTATTACTCCAATAACTTCTATTTAAAAAAAAAAAAAAACATTATAACGGTAAAAATCTGTCTGATCCCACTTGAGTGGATAAAACCACTAAACACTGGTATTTGGTCGCGCGTTCGTATCCCACTAAAAGGCTGGCCATGTGGAGTTTTCCGGGTTTTCTTTACTTGTCTAACACTTTAATTGAATCCATGTAGAAAAATCAGTATATCAGTTCTATTAATGGAAATTTTACTCGTAATTAATAATGTAGTTTTATTGTAATAAAATCTCGTAACAGATGGCACCACACGCAATTTTAAATGCTTCTGCCGGGAAAGTTATGCAATTCTCTGCTGGATTGTTTGTATAGTTTCTACACATTTATTTGAATCGGGTATTTATGTTATAACAACTGTTATCGCAGAATGACCATTCTGGATACACCTGTTATCGAGTTACGCAAATAACAGCAAAATTATTCATTAACCACGTTACACCTTAACTTATACGTGACGTCGTATCACGAATATGTTGAGACGTAACGTGATGTCACTCATATATCAATAATTCGAGACCATACACTGTGTAGGCCTATGTCTTTATTTTAAACGTTGTATGCGAGAGAGAAATCTGTCCTCGTATTTTCAAAATTATTTTATAACATTGCTATTTCTATATTCATATTTATTGATTTTTTTTGCTATTTTATCCACTTTAAAAAATCGCATTCATTGTTATTATTATTATAATGCTGACTGGATGCTTTACTTTTTTTTAATTTTATGGAATTTATCCAAGATTCTAGAAAATCATGTTGCTAATTTTATTCCAGTTTAATAACACTAAAAACAAATTAATACTTTTAAAAGTCCCCTGTATATCATACTTTTCCTGTTAGCAATAGAGTCATGCCAGTTATCTATCTAACACCTTTTTGAATTAAAATAACGTACGTAACTTTCTGTCCATACCGGAAGTTCCTATCTAATTAATAGGGGCCTCCTGCTCCTATCTTTCCATATCTTGTCTCGAATTTTATCTATTTAACTTCGTTCTAAAGAAGGACAGAAGTGGGAATTTATAGGTCTACAATTTTTAAACTGATTAAATTAGTACCTAATTAACAGTATTTAGTGCCTTTATTACATCTGTAATGTCTCCATCATACAGTTTGTCTCTAAAACAATAGATTCTGTTTATAGGATCAGTCTTGAAGATTCATATTTCATAACCAGGAAGCCTTTATTGACCTCATCTCAGTTATAATCCTAGTACTTAGAAAAGGATCTTTTACACAAGCAATTAAACTAATGGGATTCTAAACTAATTTAGATTCAAACCCTCTATTTTAATCATTATCTTGTTTTATATTTTATAAACTTAATAATAAATTGTTAATTAAAAAAAATAATTTATTTAAATATCTTCCATGCTTAAAATGTATCTATGAAAAACAAAATAATAATCAATGTAGAGTCACTAGTCTATATTTATTGTGTAATCAATAATAAACATGTATTATTTTCTATTTTTATAAATATAAATTCAATAAAACTTGTGAATAAATTAATTTTAATGTTAATTTTTTTATAGAAATTATTATAAAATTTCCCTAATTTAAATTATAAAAATTATTTTATGACTTTTTTCTTACAATTGTTTTTGTACTGTACAGTACATACATACAAGCTTTTTTTTAAATATAAGAATATATATTTAATTATAAATTTGCTTTTAAATTACTAATTAACAATATTGAATTATTATTATTATTAGTATAAAGTATGCCTTTATTGGCTCTGTAAACACTTTCATCATATAATTTCGATTGTCTCCAAAACAATAGATTCTGTACATTGCTACTCCACGTGACTGAGTAGTGTTTGTGTTACGGATAATTTGTTATAGTTTCGTTACTATAGCGACCCGGTGATGTATACAATATCAAGCACAGCATAGCATTCCTATCGTCGCTTCTACTAGCATCAAATATGTCTGACGAAGAGTATGACTGGGTATTCGAATCCTTAGTTGGATTCCTTAAAGGACCCGTTTGGAATGCACCAATAATGACTTTTATTGAAGAAAAGTCTGTAGGTGAGTACATTTTATGCAAATAATTAACATAAATTTCAAAAAAAATCTTTATTTCTCATCATGTAAATTATCGTCTCCTACGATTTCAATGTATTATTATTAACACAAATAATTTTTAAATCGTTAAATTTACCGAGGAAATCGATTTAATTGTACTTCAGAAAATCGATTAATTCCTCTTTAAATTTTCATGTCCATAACTCGAATTTTAAGTATAAATTTAGTAATAATAGGCTTATAAATTCTTCATTATTAATGATGTTTATAGTTACTATTTGGCAATTTTATAAACTATACTCCAATTAAAGTATATTTGTTGTGATGATTTGTTATAATTGTTGTTAAAAAAAATGAATTTTGAGCATTTATTAAGTGTAACTGGCTATAAAACTTAAAAACTTGAACAGGATCTCTTAGACTTCTGCGTTACAACATGAGAGAAGCCTTTCCTCTTCTATCAAATAATAATGAGAAATATGTATAAACTGTCTTTAGAATGGAACGAGGTCCCTCCTAATGTGAGGCCCCCTAAGCTGTGAATTGCTTAGCTTAATAGGCCTATATAAATCCATATCCGGTCGTTTTTATTGTTATTTCAACAAAAATTTACTCGGAGTCGTTCATAAGTTATGTAACGCTATTTTTATGCTTTATACAACGCTCCATAGCTTCCGAAATTACGTAACGCATCTCCTCGATTATCTTAGATGTGCGAAGGAGTAACACACAACACGGAGTGTCGAACGTTACATTATTTTGCTAATTACAGTACAAAGAGTAATATAAACAGTACGGTTCGCTATACAACACTCCAGAAACACAAGTGAATCATTCTGTTACCCGTGTTTCAGAAGTAAGTAACGTTTTTGTAAACACCCCATCCCGTTGTAACGCATCGTAACGATTACCTACGTGCCCACTCTCTCATATCTACGTTACGTAACTTATGGAAATCTTCCCAATAGAAAATAATGTCTACTGTTTAACGTGCATTTAACTTTATTCCTCTGTTACACAGTTACGTAATGGTTAATAACAATCGGAATTTTATAAATATTTTAATCTAAAGTAGTAATTATACGTCAAGGATTATTTAAATTAATTAAAATGGAAGGGAGAAAAGTAAAAACGATCTTCTCTGAAGTATATTTCAACCCACATGTGGCTGGGTGGATAAAATCACTGAAGAGTGGTCGTGGGTTCGCACCTGACTAACATGAAGTTTTCCACATTTTCTTTACGTATCTAACATCTGAATAGGGGTCAGTTTTCATAGATTTTCCAAGCTTTTTTCACGTGTATAACACCTGAATAAGAGCTATTTTCTATAGACTTTTTCGGGTTTTCTTCATGTTCCTAATACGTAAATAGGGGTCAATTCTTATCGATTTTTCAGCTTTTTTCACGTGTCTAACACCTGATTAGAGGTCAATTCCCATAGAAATTCCTCCCAGGAGGCACCTATCCTTGGCAGATCGCCCATGCGTTGCATTGTTTCCCATCAATTCAATCCAACTATACCCCATGTTGGAATAAAATCTTAACGACGATATCATTTTTTTTTCATTTGTCACCATTTTAAGGTAATTTTAATAATTTCGACCATTTAGTTTAGTGTTTTTAAACATTTTTTCATCGTTAATATATTAAAGGAACCGTTTAGAATTCATTTACAATATTCTGTTATAGAGTAATCGATAATGTAGATGAGAAATGAGCAGTTAATAGAAGATATTAATTAATTGTATAGAGGATATTAATTAACCCATGTTAATTTCCGTTAATGGATAGAAAATGTTTAACACTCATTCTTTTTCCTTACAGTTTTCGAACCTGACATGGATATTCCAGAAGAGTATCCGAAAATCTACGAAGAATATAAAAATATGGTAAATTTCTTATAAATTAATTTTAAAAAATTAATAATACGAAGTCGGATTTTATATCAGTTTTAAAATTATGTTAAATTAATTTTTATTCATTAAAAAAAATTAAATTTTAGGTAGATTTCATGTTGGGTAGCCACATGGAAGACCTGGGCATAACTGCCGAACAATTCGATAATGCATGTGGAAAATCAAATAAAAATATCCATTCGCAGTTTCATCAGGTAAGTAACTGCAATAATAATTTAACCAGTTTGAATTATAAGCAATTTTTAAAATAATTTATCAAGAATTGGGCTGATTATATTACGTTTGAACTTCTTAAGCACTTGGAGTTTTCCGGGTTTTCTTCACATGTCTAAGCATCTAAATAGTGGCCGAGTGGATTAAAACAATTGAACACTTGTGAAGAAAACTCCCGGCCGTGTGGAGTTTTCTTCATAAGGAGACTATATATTGGTTAATTAAAATAATATAAACCCACAAAAAATGATAGTGTATATTATTTTAACGCCATCAGCGGCTGGAGTGTGTCAGCCTTTAATATGATAGCAGCGGCGTAATTAGGGGGGGGACGAAGGAGGGCACGTGCCCGATCTCTGGGCACCAAAATGAACCTGTAGAAATTTATTTGTAGTTAACGTTGAAACGGGCTCCAGGTATGGGTTTTGTCTCGGATGCAAAAACTGTTCGGTATGATACAAGTGCTTTTGTAGTGTTTCTGCGATTGACAATTGAATTCTTCTAACTGAATCATATCATATAAATGGAACGTTGGCATTATGTTTTAGTGCTTCTCTGGATCTTGTACACGAGTCGAATGATTTTGTTGACCTTTTCTAGCTGGGATTGGTAATTATTGAATTTAGTATTAATTCCAGTAAGTAATTTTTTAGTACGTTTTTTAAGGGGGAACAGAGAACAGTTATAGCTTTCTTCATATATAAAAATGTTACTTATTACTTTAATTATGTTACTCTGTTTGATTGAATATTTTTATGTCAAATCCAAATTGGGATAATGCCAAATAATTATATGATAAAACGACGATTGTCGAATTATAATAGGCAAGAATGCGTTTAACGATATTATTGATGTTTTGGATACTAATATACAGTAAAACCTGTGTAAGCCGGAATCGCACAGTACTGAATGGTTTGGCAGGTTTCCATTTTGAATAGTTTTATCTAAACATAGAAAATCGTTCCGTACCAAAGAATTTTTTCCGTTTAGGCAAGTTTCCGTTTTATTCGAATAGAATGGAAACCTGTTAAAACCGGAAACAAACATTAGGTACCGTGAGATTCCGAATTACGCAGGTTTTCCTGTATTGTTAAAGGACTCGTCAAAAATATCGTGGAAAATATATAGAAAATACAATAATCGAATTAATTTTTCTTAATTTTTTAGAGTCTGTTCGAACAAATTTGGGCAGCAAACGATTACGAAATATTCAAAAGAATGATGACTAAAAAGAATATCGAATTGCAATTGCAAGCTTTAGAGGTTTTGGCTCAGAAGTATGGATTGCTACCCGAATCTTTGTTACCACCAGAGGATCAACCATCTGATGAAGAAAAGGCCGTCATGAGAGAAGTCATTAAGTAAGATTATATTATTAAATTATATAATAAATATTTTTTGGAGAACATTTTCATTCAATATTTGCACATTGTTATTTATAAAAATATACAAAACAAGTTTTTTTT